>NC_054547.1:35614474-35884474 GCF_017654505.1 Polyodon spathula | reverse complement strand
CAGGGAAGGAGAGGATTAATTTTTTTTTTTTTTTTTTTAAGGAAAGAATCTACATTTAATTATTTGTGATCTAAACCTCCTGGTAAATTTCGTATTATAGCAAAAGTATACAGTGTTAAGGAGGAACCTCAAGATATGTAAATTGATTTTAAACAATGTGATGGTTGTTTATTGTATATTATAATAGCTGTATGTTGCATGCCTGCTGTTGTACCTTCTTTGACAGTAGATGAGAAAGTAAACTCTGCAGGGGGAACCAAAACTAGCGCCACATCACTTTTGAGCTCAACAGTACTGCTCGATAGCTTAACTGGATGCATTCAGTGAACATGAGAGAAGGTATGTAGAGCAGGCTAAGAATGTTTCACAGATACAGGACGATTTCGCATACTACGTGATTTCAAAATTATGATAAGATCTCGGCTATTTCACTTACTGTTTGTTGAATTAAAAAATCGAGGTACTGTATTAGATTAAACATTTCTAAATTTAAAGCAAAAAAAATAAATAAAAAAGCCCTAAAGCATCCCATTCTTTCTCATTTCTTTTTGAAGTTTGTTTTTCTAGAGTTGCTATGTCTTTTAATGTATCTTAAATGATCACCCATAGGTCAAATAACAGAACAACACTATCATTGATACCAGAAAGCCCCTAAAAAGCAGACGCCACAGTAAAAAATAATTGCCGTTAAAAAATAAAAAAAATAATGCTTTTTGTTTTCAGTTTATTGTGATTTTCATTGATTTACAAGGCATATTTCCTTAAGTAAATCCGTACTTGTTGCTTGATGTGTCAATATCTTTAGTCCTGTTGAGAGAATCCATTAACAGTTATTTATCTAACCCTATGGAACCCTGCTTGCAGCTTCCTTTCCATGCTTGCTGTTTCTCTTTAATTGTCTTGATAGCGGTAAAGGGCTGGTTTTATAAATAACATTGTTTATTGTGACATTTTTGCTACAGCTTTATTTAGATATTGGGAGTAGCAGTATTGGAAAAGTGTTAGAGATTCACAGAATTGTGTAGCACTTTTTGTTATATGATATCATATTTCATATTTGTCTGATGTCGAAACCTCTCAGGATAGTGTAAGTACAATATACTGTAACCTAGCAGTATTATTTCTCTGAGAGGTAGATTGTAAATGTGATCAATGTCAAGGGTGTTGGTGTTTTGTCTACTGGCTACGTCTCAGTTTTGCAACAGTTGATCTTTTTTGATGGACACATCTTTAATTCTTCATGTACAATTCTTCATGTGCAGTTCACATCAGGGTACCCAGCTGGAGTTAAGTTTGAAGTTAGACCTGTCTCAGAGCACAATTAAAGGTTTATTGTTTATTAATGAGTTACTGAAGTCGGTATGTATCTTAAATCAGACGTGGACATCAAACTTCTGATTATTGTCTTTAGAAGCTCCTCATCAACTGGAAGAGTTAAGCCCGTCACACACAACCTGACTCGAGCCGTCCTGACTCATCTCAACTCAACTGGTCGCACTGTTGGGCTAAGTTAATAAAAAAATGTGTACCGGGCAGTATTAATTAAATTTGTATACATAGAAATCACCAGAATCTAGTTGTGGTCAGTCTTAGCAGTGTGTGACACCCAGTCAGGAAAAACACAATTGTGACGTCAAACCAAAACTGAGCACAACTGATCTCGGAATCTGTGCAAACTCAGATGAGATGAGTCGGGCTTTGTGCGGCGGGCTTTAGACACACACCTGAAGACAGAAACAAAATTTAAAAAAAAACTGCTCTTTCAGGCAAATCAAAATGTAAAAGAAAAAAGAATATTAAAGGGTCAAGGGCAGGTAACGATACAGAACAGCTGTGTTTCAGATAGTTTGCCTGTCCTTGTTCCTCGTCTCTTCCCAAACATATTGCAGCAAGAGGGGTCGGGTTATCAGTTTTATTTTTTTTTCCTGATATATTTAGCAGTTTTTGAAAAGCACCCAACTGCTTCGTAACATGTCGACATCATGTAACAGTGTTTAGCAAATTGATTTGCCCCACTTGGATGTCGGCAAATGGTTATGATTATGCTTAAAATCAAATGGTAGTGATTATAGTTCTCATTAACAGATTTGTTTGTTGTCGGAATTGTCAAGTTTGGCATGAGTAAATGAACATGTTTTTTTTTTTATTGAAAAACTGTTTACAGCTACACAAGGAGTGCCATTAGACAGGGTAGAAAAAAAAAGGTTTGCAGCTGTTTTAATGAACTATGCCTTACCTGCTATTCTTCATCCTCCCTTCTTCAATGCTAACCATTACTATGAGGGGTGGGTCCTTTTAAAATGACAGGCACTTGTTTGGGTAATGAATGCTCTGCACATAGCTGGCTGCAATAGTGGTAACAGCAAGGTTGATTTCCAACTGAAAAACGCTATACACTTGGAATCTACTCGTGCTTTGCAGGGTGCATGGGTGTTGATTACAAAGGATATAAACAAGGCTGTATACATAGTTCAAGCCAATATTTAGAATGAGAAATATGGGCTGATTTGTAGCTTAAATTGAAGTCTGCTGTCAGGGAGTTTCTTGCATTTCGAGGCTAGAAATAATAAGAAAATTACACACGTAAAAAAAAAAATAATAATAATAATAATAATATGATGTTTTTCTTTTACTTTTATTTCTTGCTTATCATTCTTAAGCAGCTATCTTATGAATTGCCAGCATAGCAAAATGAGTAGCATGCAACATTGGAAACATTTTTTGGTTGAATTGTGTCACATAATATTACAGAGAACAATTATACCCCTTCTCCACCGGCACACCCAACCCGTGAGGGCTCGGTACGGTATGGGTATGGGTGGTTCTCCACTGGCTATTTGTTGAGCCGTGCGAGAACTTAACCATGAAACTCCAGCATCACAAGTCATCTGAATCTGTTTCCGAGCCAAGTCAGGCCAGGGGTGGGGTTAAGGATTTTTGTCATTACGTTACATCAGTCAGTACACTCCAGAAAGACAAACAACAAACAACGTGGCAGGCAACGAGTGTGATGAGAGAAGAGTGCTGCCTTGGGACACTGAGGAAGTGCATGCTGTAGTTTATCTGTGGGCAGATAAGTGTTCAGGAAAATCTACAGTCTTGTGTCAGAAGTTTTATACCAGAATTTCTGACGATTTGAAGCAAATGGACGTAAACCGCGGTTAAGGTACATTCCACTAAATTTCTCATCCTTGACCTTTATAAGTATATATTATCTATCTATCTATCTATCTATCTATCTATCTATCTATCTATCTATCTATCTATCTATCTATCTATCTATCTATATATATATATATATATATATATATATATATATATATATATATATATATGTGAAAAAAAAAATGACAACTATGGCTCTCGTTGTGCTCGTGCAGCTTCTTTTTTATTTAAGCACCCAAACGAAAAACAACTCTAGAAAAAAAAAAAAAAAAAAAAACACAACTATCCTTAAATGAAAGGTCTTTGGCAAGTCATATTTTTTAAACCACCTTTTTTTCTCCTTAACACAACTAATTGAACTTCATTATGTCGATATAATTAATAAATAACATTTGTGGATTATAAAGAAATTCCAAAATATACAAAATGTAGCGATCCAAGATACAGCTGTACAATTGGTCTATTATTTTTTAAACACCATTTTTTTGTGAATCTTTTGGCAAAGTTCATTAGTAAATAATGTCTTTCGTGGTGTATGCCAGCGTTTTCTTGACAGACATGCCATTCTCCTAATTTGACACATTTATTTCAGCCTCATTACAGTAATCATTTGTCATAATGTGAAACAAACACAGTGTTTCATAATATTAATACCCCAGTTCATGTTTACAGAGAAAACACTTATATACATATAAATATATACATATATTGGTTGTTAGTTGCGTATTGATCCCAGAATGTCATCAAGCAGCTTCTTGGTTAGGGGACCACTTAAGTTATGCTAACTGAGTTAACATAGATTTATAATAAATTGCTACTTAAATGATTGCCACAAATTCATTAACTAGTTATTTTAAGCTTCAAAAAATACACACTGTGTGTGTCCGTAAATATAACGTGCTATTAGAAAAAGAAAATAAATCTTACTATAGTGTGTGCCAAAGATGCTTAAAATATTTCTCCTTCTAAAACTAGGGTTTCTGTTTTATCCACATTCCCTGTGGATTTTCTCTTGTTCCAGTGTTTTCACACACAGCTTTGTCCAATAAGTTTCTGCTTGGTGTTATTGAAGGTATATGCTATGCACTGTACACATGTAATGTATGTTATGTATTTTTATCTAAAAAAACAAAAACAAACAACTATTGTAATGCTAAAGAAAATACCTTGCATTAGGGAACTATTAGTAAGAACCTGTAGCATGCTTTCTGGTAGATGAACCAACCTAAAACATTTGAACTGGTGTGATGATAATAATTTTAGATAAAAAAACAAACTAATCTCAGATAAAGGCAGTGTAGTTTTTAAAGCTCTGATTTGTCTCAACTGGAAGACATAGCTGAGTGACAGTTTTATATTACAGTTGGTCATTATATTTTCTTGCCACTGAAACCTGACATTTTAACAAAGTGACAAGTTTCCAGTTTGATGAATCCAATTCGTGCAAAATAATATGTGCCCCGCTGTCACGGATGCTGTAATGCAATGCATTGTTTAAATGATATTCTGAAGCACGATATTCAAATTTGATCCTATTAGCAATGAATGTATTTCTAATCCCACACATTCAGCATACTGTAGCAGCAGTGTAACAACTTCCTAACGGGGATAGCAATATATCCTCGGCAAGGTTTACAACATATTGACAAAACAATTATTCTGCTTTATAGACACTTAAAAACTGTGAATCTTAGGATATTCAGATTGTACAAAGCCAAGAATCGTGCTATTAGTATTTTGTAAAGCATTTATGAAAGCTTCCATTTTTAGTTATTTTTAGATTTCATTAATTTACTGTGGGCATCTTTTAAAATCTTAAATTACCAGCAATCCCACATTATCAGTGTTCTGTTTATTATGATTGTCCCATCACCATGAAAATCTTTAGCTTGCTATTAGCGTTTCAATGACTGACTTATTGATAGAACAAATGTACTATTGTCATGGTTTGCCCCCCTTACCGATATGTCCACATATGGTTGGTTATCCTTAGGCTTACTACTGTTTGGTTTTTTTTTGTTTGTTTTTTCCCAAATCGACGATTAATATTGAAGTTTATTTTTGAAAGAATCTACCTTTTTTATTCTTTATTTTTCAATTTAAGCATAAGCATGGGTGAAATTGACCTTTTATGCTTATTGAGAAAGTCTCATTTAGAGAAACATGCAACAAAACGTTAGGTTACTTACTGTAACCCTTGTTCCCTAAAAGAAAAGAAGACCACCAACAACCTTATGTATGGGAAATGCCTGCCTATTGGTAGCTGTTTTCTGAGCTCCCAGACGCCCTCAGTCCCACCTACCGAGGAATTAAAACCGCCATACCGCGGAAGCCATTTCTCCTTGCATCGAACCCATGACTTTGCGTTTGGTGGTCGTCTTCGTTTTCAGGGAACCAGGGTTACGGTAAGTAACCTAACGTTCGCTTTCAGTTCGAAGATGACCACCAACAACATTATGTGTGGGGAAATGTATACCAGAGCCGTCGCGAGGGAGAGGGAACGGCAGCTTACGAGGGATGCATCCGAACTGTATAACCGAAGGTTATCGGTGCGAGCGTGCCAGCATTGCAGCTGTTGTCCGGTGAAAGGATGGGTGTGAGGCAGCAAGCCTTTAGGACCCCTGCTAGGGCTGTTGAGGTTGGGGCGGAGCAGTCCGAGGCAGCTGCCTACGGTGACAGCCCTGGAATTGCCTCCTGGACCACTGTTGCATAGGCGCTTCTCCAAAGAGCGAACTTAAACTTTACTGGCTTCCATTTTTAAGCTGTCTGCTGTAATACACATACGTATTTGCGTTTTATTCTTTATTTCGGGTATTTGATTATTTGAAAATGTTGGCCCCTGTGTGTTTGAATTGGAAACTATTCGAAGTTCCCTTCCTTAATATACAGAAAATAAACACTTCCCTGATAATCTCCATTTACAGCTGTTTACAAGATAAAGCATTGATTATGCTTTGCATCTCAAAATCCAGTTCTGTTTCCAAATCTTTGTGTAAAATGGAAACAAGACATTCATACCCATCGGTACTACAACACCTCTGTTCACCAATCCACAATATTTAGATGGAGGTTTGAGGTGACCTGTCCAGTCTCAGAATTACAAACCAGTGGAGGGCCAATGAGATGAGATTGGCTGAAATCTGCTGGGAATGTGTTGTGTGTGAGATGGTGTATGAACTGTATTTACCTAATCTATGATTGATTGGCAGCAAACTGAATCGTTAAGAGTTTCTCTTTTCTTTGTTATTCTTTGAACAGACTCCTGCTGAACAGGTCAAAGCTAGACTACAGATGGTCCTCCAGGCTGCAGGTTGGTGTTTTATTTTTTTTAAATATAGTGTGGTAAGTAGAACAGATCAACTAACATGGGGGTGGAATATGTTCATCAATACAGTCATGTACAATAAACACACAAAACTTTTTTTTTTTTTTTTCATGAATACCAGCTATCGTTATTCATTGGACCCTCAAAGTTCTTGATTGGAGCGTGTTGGATTCACCACAGCTTCAGCTTTGTGTTGAATTCACTGTAGCAATGCCAGTTCATTTACGTGCATTTGCTTCAACATGAGTGGCTCTGTGTTTCACTTGTGCTCTTTCTTTTCCTGCACATATTTAACCCAGATGTATACTAACAAAATAATAAACACTTTGAAAAAAATATCTGTACAGTAATGCACGTAATCAGAAACACATTAGCACCGTTTACTTTAAACTAACCTTCTGGGATTCCTGTTACATTGGAGCTTATATAAAATTGCAGGCAATTAGGGAGGGAACCCGCAAGTTGATTTGTATTTACTATTCGTTAGTTTCACTTGCATTCCATTCATGTACAGTGAGTCTGTACGTCTGATGCCATTATTAGGTCTATAGAGATATTGAAAAAGGCATGGTAACATGTTGCAGATCTTGGAGCTGCCAATGGAACTTTGCATTAATAAAGTCTGTTCAGTAGAGGGGTGAGGTAATTGCTTAAATAGATTTCTCATCAGGGTTGGGCTTGGAGTGAAAGCAGTTATAACAAAGTCATTCTGTTAATTCTGGTCCTCGAGATCCATTCTAGTCTTGGTTTTTGTTCCAATGAGTTTCTAAAATAGTTTTAAGTGATCAAGTTCAATTAACTAATGTAGGACCTGCTTCCAATAAGGCCTGAACTGGAAGTGGATCTCAAGGTCTAAAGTTAGTCATACCCAGCTTATATTCCCCAGCTTTGTGTTCCGTCATCCTTTCCTTTCCTTTCCCCCGCAGCAGCCTTACATGTACTTTGTGTTAAGTTGAATATATTATTCACAGTTCTTTCTTCCTGATAGATACAATGCTGTTTATATCTGAGGTCGCATCATTAGCTTATGTTGCCTTTCTAGCAGTTGTTCAATGATTTCAATGAACTCTCCTGTTGCCATTATGCCGAATAGAACATTTTGTGAATTGTGGCACTCTAGTTCCGGAGGTGAGATGCACACAATGCCGTTTAAGCATGTAAAGAATCATCTTCCTACAGGGACTGAAGGAAATCACTGTTATGTCAAATAGAGGAGTTTCTAATAAAGTAGCAATATCATTATATTTGTCCTACATGGCTTCAGGATGACTTTGTTGAAATGAATAAGTACAATTGCTACACTATACTAGTGAGGCTCCATCACCTGTTGTTTGAGTCTTATCCTAGTAGGGATAAATGCATTTCACTCCATTGTATTATGTGGCCAGTGTTCTTTTTCCAAATTACCGCTGGCTTCCATAAACTCATTAAAATAAAGTCAATACTGGTAATTGTTTTTAAATTTTTAAATGTAAATATTATTTTTTCCAACATTTTAGGAACATGATCAGTCCCTTAGGTCTTGAAGAGTGCCGCCCCTAAGTAATAAATGTGTGCTCCTATCTTGGTTAACATTCAGAGTATTTTCAATAACAAAATAAAAACAGTCTCATATTTCATGATTTAAATTGTATATATTGCTCACTGCATCTTTTGAAGTGTATAATTATAAAACAGATGTGACAGCCTGAAGCTCAAAAAGCACAATTTGTTTATACTGCTCACAGCTGTCTCCCTCCATTTTTTTAATTTCACAGTTTGAAAATGTATTAAAGGTACCTTGCATTATATATCATCCCAGTCCAGAACTTATGGTATTTGAAAAGACATTTTAAACATATGGCACCTTCATTAAAAATGCTATTGAAATCCTGTACTGAACAGTCCATCTACACAGCATTTGTTATCCAAGGAAGGATTTACTACACATTTCCATCTTTAACTAATTTACCTATGATTTCACCACAGTTGTTATGAAATATTAACTTGAGTAATGCATGTTTATACAACATTTTTATTCTTAGTTTAGATCAACTCTGGTGTAAAGTGTATTAAGTTACATTGTCTTGTTCTATCTGATGGGCAGAGTAACAGAAAAATTAAAAATAAAAGCATCTGCCACATAGTTGAAATTAACAATTTGTTTAAAAGGGATTCCCTGCTACACAGAGCCGTGCTGAGCTCTCGTCCTAAGGCTTTTTGGCAGGTGCTTAAAAAAACTTCAACAGCATGATTAATTTCTTGCAAAGAGGCTGTTAATGGAAGAAAGACATAAAACAGTCCTTTAGTCTGATAATGAGAAGGCCGCTGAGGGTACTAATACATTTTTAAAGCCGTGACTCAGGCTGTGGAGCAGTGGCCAGGAGCTCCTCGTTTCCAGTTTCAGATCAGTCACTGCCTGACTGCCAGGCCCCAAGGAAGTCGGTACACCCTATATCCTGGAATTTGCAGTCGTTTTCAGGGTTAAGAGATTGAGCACCTCACTTCGGCTGTCCTAGGTAAATACACCAGCACACTCTCCTGGATAGCCTAATTGGTGCAAATTATTAAAAATAAATAAATAATAATAATAATTGTACAAAGTGAAGTATTGATAGTTCTGAGTGTTTCTGCCATTGAACCTTGTTTCATTATTCTAAGGACAGTGTAAGAGTGTTATATTTTTGTATTGCTCTTTATTTTCATTGCTGGAGTACGTCTAAGGAAAGTCAATTAAAACAGCTTTGCGTTTGTGCAGAGATTTGCAACCGTTTTGACTACCTAAGCTGATTAAAAACAAAAACAAAAAAAAATGACTTGTGTCATTAGGAGCACCAATGTTGACTTTTTCAGACACACTGTGTCGGCAGTGTACTAGCCCAGCCCTCTAAGGATGAAGGTTAATTCACAAAAGTGTCGTCACTTAGCTGGGGGGCAATTTGTAACAGTAATAAACTACTTGTGTTGCACTTACTGTGTCGTAGCATTTTGGAGGAGTACAGCCACAAGCTCCCAGTTATTATTAAAGCACAAGTTGAGTTATTGTTATTTGGTATTTATTCATTTCTTGGCTGTCGAGCATTTAACATTCTGCTTAGATTTGTTTAATTTTTTTTTGTTTTGTTTTTTAACAAAGGGCATTTAATTTATACATACCATAATTATTTAATGATTTAGTCCTGTTTACAAAATATTATTACAATAAAAGTACAATTTTATTAGGAAGGTGAAATAAATGTAATATAAAATAACAACATTGTGCAGCTCATTCTAGTATTCCCCTCTCCTTTTAAGAAAAAAAAAAAAAAAATTATGCTAACAGATGTTAAACAAGAGGTTGCTGAATGTTAATGTTGCAACAGCGGTGTGGCTAAGCCTGTCTTATGTAGACTTGCATGCAGCCTGCCAGTCTCTGTCTCCTGAGATGCTTTAAGCCGGACCCTTTTTTTTTTTTTTTGTCACTATATGGACTCTCTCAAGTCGGTATAAAGCAGATCATCCCTCAGCTAAAGCTCTTCAGCTTTTGTTATTGGGCTCTGTAGGCCTGTAATTAGACCTCCTGGCAGGCCTTACAGGCCAGTTAATGGTCATATGGGGTTTGTGGGAGGCAGACTGGCTTTATATAAAAGCATTGTAGCGATATGTTTATGGGTCACTTCCTACCAGACCTGTCCTTTGTCCTTATGCCCCTCAGGCTGACAGGGAGAAGGTTCCCTTGACCATGGAAAGCTCAGTTTGCTGCTTGCAATCCGTTCAGATAATCCCTAGTGTAAACAGAGGATTTAGCTGAGCTTCTGTCACTAGCTCCCCAAACCACTTGTGTCTGCACTTTATTTCTCTGCTCTCCTTCAGAGATGTTTTTTTTTTAATTTTATTATTGTTATATATTTTACAAGTTGGGGGTAACTGTTGGTCTGTGAATGTGCTGAAAATGTTTAATTATTTAAAATGGATTTTGAAGTTTAATTTTAATGATCTAAAATAGATTTTTTTTTATTTTATATTTTACCTGCTGTTTGAACAGAGCTCCTTTACAAGGTTCCAGTTTGACAAAAAAAAACAAAAAAACAAAAACAAACAAAAAAAAAACAAGCAAACCTTAAACCCAAGTCATTAGAAATAGTTATGGCTGAGCAGTTTGAAATTGTTTTAATTTATTAAAGTTTTTTTTTTTTTTTTTCCCCCCCCCCCCCCCCCCCCCCCCTAAAAAAAACAAATGCAGATTGCTTAACGAGGACATTTTGTGTGACACATGTTTGTTTTATTCATGTTATATTTATGATAATTCACTTATGAACCAAAAATAAAAAATAAGCAGTTGTGTTTTGACCACTACTTGCACAGTAAATAGAAAAGCATTAAGTGATCTGAACTCAGCAGGAGACTGAACTTCGAAATGGCCCACAACAGATGTGGCTGAAGAGACCACATACATAGACTGTATCATTTTACTCTGGTGGAATTAATGGGATCACTCACTACTTTTGGAGGCCTGCTTTTATTGTGGGAGCTGTTAAATTAAATAAGATGCTCTTTATTTTTCTTAATCTGGAAGTAGGAAGATACTGAGAGTGGCAGGTGGCTGCAAATGGCCAGTGTTTAATTTTCTCCGAGTCGTTGGCGTTGCTTTGTTGTATGTAAAAGATTTCCCCTGATGCTTGTTAAGCTGATTTTTTTTTTCCTTTGAAGAATCAATAACCACAGTTTGTAAGTGTGAAAATGCCTGCATTTAAAAAAAAAAAAACACACACACAAAAAAAGTATACTAATAAATAAGAAACTGAGGAGAAGGTCAAAGTAAACGAGCACCCTGCTTTTACACACTGCACTGATGTCAGCTGGCAGAAAACAAGCTCACTGCCCTTTCTTGCTGTGAGTTTACCCTGTACAGAAACTGATGTTTAAGTGGGCCAGGGTGTCCTTTGCTTACTGCGCACCAGCGACCCCTGTAGTCTGGCTGGGCGCCTGCGGGCTTGCCTGTATGCTGCCCAGAGTTGCATTGTCCTTCGACACTGTAACTCTGAGGTGGTTGCATGGTGAGTCTGCAGTGTGTAAAGAAGCGGTCGGCTGACGGCACACACTTCAGAGGACAGCGTGTGTTTGTCTTCGCCCTCCTGAGTCAGCGCAGGGGTGGTAGCGGTGAGCGGAGCCTAAAAATAATTGGATATTCTAAATTGGCAAGAAAATAATAAAAAAGATCAATTGGCAACTACTAAATACATGTTGGCATTTTCCAAGCAGCAGCTGGTGACTGCTTGAAACAGTCCATTAAAAGTGGTCTTGAATTGAGAGTGGATTTTTTTTTTTTTTTTAACCAATAATGGCTTTTTCACATCTGTATTTTAAGCCACATGGTTTTAAAACTTTCTCGTCGTTTTTTGTCTCTCCGTATATAAAATTTACATAACAGAAGAAAAATATATATATATATATTTTTTAATTTGCTGTTTTCCATAATGTAGCAGCATATGGTATAAATGATTTTGATGCAAATGTATGTGCTGATTGTTTGCAGATGAATTTTACAGACCAGCTATTGATGTTAAATGAAAGCAAATTTGCAATCACCTTAATCACCTTTGCTAACCATTTACTGTTAAGTAAACTTTGTGAAGTAATTTAATTATCTAGTTGTGTGTGCAGTAGATCCCAGGCTGTTTTGTATACAGTGTGAACTGCATGTGGAACACATTTCCTGATAGCATAGGAAATTATTCCAAGAGGAAGTTTTTACTCTGTTCAGTAAGTAGGTGTTTTTCACACCTCAGTTACTCGGGTACTTTGGGGAGGAAAAGGTTGAGCCTTTCAAAACCCTGCATAATGCCAGTCGAATAATCTGGTTGTAATACCAAAACACAAAATGTGTATGCAGCAAACAGCTTAATCATATTTAACACAAAATGTTAGTAATATTTGTAAAGACTTGTATTGCAACAGTACTCCTGTTTAATTGCAGCAGCACTAATGTATAGCATGTAGGCTAATAGTCTCTGCTTTTAAATGTACTTATTTTACTTCCCACTGTGGAACTACATTATTTTGCTATAAAGAACAAAACACATCCAGTTGGTTTGATGTTCAGTACTTATATGTTTATGTTCAACGTTTTCTGTTAGAAAGGCAAAGTTCACAAAGATTGAACTCTGTTCACTACCAAGGTAGGTCATAATATTTAATTCCCTCTGAATATTGTAAATTCTAACCCTTTGTGATGGGCTTATATCATACCAGTAAAAATCTACATAGCCTCTGGTGATATTAATTCTGTTTAAAATAATTTTAACAAAATGTTTTTGAGCTGTTCTGATTTGTCAAAAGAAAATCTGACTTGCATGTTCCACTTAATGCACTAAATGTGTGAGCCTCAATTATTTTTTGGTCTCTACTGGGCACCTATTTGTGTTGTATAAACTTTATACTTGGTTCTAGAAGTAAGGTAAGATACAAATTGGAGTGTGATACACTTTGACCTTATAAATAACCTTTGCCCACTGTGGTTTAATATGCTGTAATTCTGTTTAACTAATTTGTTTTTTTCTGCCTCATGCCTTTCATTTTTCTGCTGAAGTGATATCCAAATGTTGCGTCAGCTCCTATACTGATTTATTTAGAGGGCAACTCATTTAAATTGGTGTAATAAAAAACCCTTTGTTTTAGTTAGTGTTGGAACATTTATCATCACTTTATTTAATATGAGGAAATAATTGTGCCATCCCCATTCCTAATGGCTATATTTGCCTGTGTTTTCTTTGTTGATCGAAATGAATGAAATTAGAATAAACAACCTCCAAGTCATTTGTAATCAAGGACTGATTAATGGAGTTTGGTTTCATAGCCATTATTCATTCAAGAACACCTGATATCCTTCCCATAAACAAATTGTGTTTGTCTAAATTAAGAAATTAAATGAAGCATTTGATGAGTTTATGATTGACCCTTCTAACTCTGAGCCCATTAGTCAATGTCGTTATCATAAAAAACTATTTGACTAATGTACTGTCAAAAGAAGCATGTGGATTTATTATAGTTTCTGATTAATGCGTACTCTGCGCCAAACTAGATTTTATTAATTTTTTGATTCTCATCCCGGCAGTCAAAGAGGACGTTCGTCTTTGATGAAATGTTTTATGCCCTTGCAGATTGAAAGGTGATTATGAGCTGTTGACTTGCATGAGTCTCTGTAGCAGTTGGAAAGTATGTTATGTGGATCTTTTAATGAATTTTTCTGAGGAGAAGCAAATTAGGCTGCATAAATGTGTCTCTACACTTCTCTGGGCTGAATTATAAAAGAGGTAGACAACCTAATGATGACAACAGTGGATATGGACACCAAAGTTATAGTGACAGTATAGCTGCTGAGAGAAATTGCTATGCGACATGGAATCAGTCTTCCAACCAGGGCACATGTCTTATTTAAATTCAGTGATTATACTTCATTCATTCCTTTCTGTGACGCTTGCCCCTTTTCAGTAATTGTCTGTTTTGAAAGATACAGTCCAAGTTGGGTTCTGCTGGCCAGGGAGTTTGAATTGGGGTTGGCAACAATAGCAAAACACTAGTCATACATAACACAAAAACTTGTAAATAACAGATTTGTTAAATGCTGTGTTGTGCTCATAAAATTACATTGCTTTAAGACAATACTACTACGGGCAGTATTCATAAAGCATTAATGTGCCTCTAAATACAATAAGGTTTTTTTTTGTTTTGGTTTTTTTAACTACCTGTAGGTCATCCAGATGAGGGATTTAGAATACGGGGTCTGAACTTGCAAATGCATACCAGTTATGATTTGTTCTTATTGTACACTTGGTTAAACTCCAGTACATTCTCCCCTATTATAGCGTCTGCCATAGAGAATTAAAAATAACAAATATGATCCAGACTTGCACTTCTAATGACAGAAATGCTGTCTATCTGAAGATGCCTTATTAAGACTGCAGCCTATCATGGTAAACACTTTCTAGCACAGATCTGCAGATCACCATCCAAATTCTTCTTGCAGGGAGTGGCAAAGAGCAATAAACACTTTATTAGATGTTACGTTTTGTCATGTTGCATATTTAAGCCTAGTTAGCAACAGTGCTAATCAAGGCTTGAAATGTGTAGCTTAGACTTTCAAGTAAACAATGACGGTTACTTTATATATTATTTTTTATCCCAGGAAAGGAGTTTTATGCAAATTAATTTGTTATGTTAATCTGCATTTTTTTTTTTTATTATTATTTTTATTTGAATTCTTAAGTTTTTCTTACAAATTTTGACATCTGTGAGGCATATGTTTAAATTCTTACACTTGTGGTCAGGGCTTAGCACAGATGCTTCAGATATGCCTACCTGCAAGTGCCCTTTCAGATAACAACATTTGTCACTTTATCTAGAGTGCAGTTTGGATTTAAAAGTCCATAACCAAGATTATATCACAAATATACAACAGGAGCCAGTGGATTAAAATGAATAACCCAAAGGAGGCCGTCCAGTCTCGTAAACCATCTAGCTGAAGGCTCATGTCTTATGTAGATTCGAAGTGCAGCGGTGAATGACACAGCACTCCCATAGTTTGTCTAAGGAGGGGCTGGGACATTAAAAGCAGCCATGGGTGACATCTTTATTTGGCATCCTGGGACATCAATAACCTTAATATACATATCCCAGTCAGACCAGTCACGTCAACAGAGCAAGAACCTGCACTGCACTTACAAGTGCTAAATTGAAACTTGCTAATAGATTGCTTGAGAAATGATTTTGAAGAAAAGACTTCATGTCAGATACCGAGAGGGTCATGTTGACATGAAATATGACTGCGTTTTAGCTTATCTCCGAATTTTGAAAACCATATAGGAGGCAAGTTATATATGGACTTGCAAGTGCTAATGTAAGGACACTCAAAGATAATAACCAACCCATAACTCAGTATCTCAGATGCATGTCTCTGACTTCCTTGAGGAATAAGACACACTAAACCCTTCAAAGCCCATTGATACTGACTGAGAAGCGCAGGTTTAAGATGGTAAAGTGAATTACTGGTTGCCAGGGTGCCATGAATTCAGATTATTAAAAATCAGGTGATGATTACGCAAATGCACCTATTTATCATATCTGATGTTCCCTTTTAATTTTCTTTTTAATAACGAGATTACAATATTCACTATCACTACATTTCCTGTTGACTTTTTCAGAACTGTTTTTGCCACAATGTTATATTTCATGCACAAGCCAAATAAATACATTTATAATAAAATCGGCAGAAATCTCCAGTGAAGATTAATTTTCATTGAAAATATTTTTACACAAAGATGTCATCATGTTTCAGAACGAGGTGTCAACAGATGTGATGTCATTTTTCATTTAATTTGTTTTATCCTAGAGTAACACAGTTGAAGTAATGTAGGGCTCTGTTATTCAAAAAATTATTTTTTGTTTACCCTCCTTTTCTTTGACCTTGGTCAGTTTCTGTAACTGGTGTGGCAGTCGTTACTGCTAGACAGATGTAGATTTGAGTGAAAACATGTACAAATAATGATCTGAAATTTTCAGATCATCTGAAGTCTTTAGTGACTAAATAAACCCTGGAGCACTAATGCTGCGTTTAATATGGGCATATTCCACTTTGAATAAAGCTCTCAATTACTGAGCACTTCTAAGTCCTGTCAAGGAGTCTTGTGACGTTAATGGAATCTTTATAACCTTTTTTAACTTGTTGTATTTCTAACAGAGCTAGACAATAATAGCAACGTGTTTGCCTGTGGCAAGTAAAAACTCATTTTGAGCCAATAATAGGTATTTACTATTTAGATAGCCTGGAAATAAAATTTATGGGAATGTGATTTTGCAGGAAAAATTACAAAGTGATTGAATTATTTTCCTTAATGGACTGGAACAGCGTGTAGTGACTGCTGGTAAGAGTTACATGGCTAATACCTAGCTACTGTTTTTATTGGAATAGTGGTTGGCTTGGTGTATATTAGAGGATAGGGGGAATGAACACCTTGCACTGCATTTATAATCCCATACATTACTTTAAACCCAGAGGATTACAGATCAGGGATTTATGTCACTATTTCTTTGCTGAGGTTATTGGTTAAAACCCTAAACAACTGTGTGTTTGAAGCAGTTTATCCAGAGAAAATGGATATCCAGGTTTAATATAATCTTTCATGTGTTTTATGAGGAAACTTCACATACTTCAAACATTTTAATCTGCAAAGTACAGACATCTGCAGTTGAGGTTGGACTGTCTTTCCTAATTGCCTGCATTTAAGATATTCACAGATAGCAGAACCCATATTTAATGAGAACCTCGATAACAAAACTAGGTCTGCAGTACTTGGTACCCTTACACCTGCTAGAGTGACTTGGGAACCTCAGAATTTAACAGACAGAGTTAGTTTGCCTATCCATTCACAATTTGGAGATTCCTTTATTAGTTTAAGAAACATTAGGCCATGATGGCACAGAAGTTATAATCATGCCTTATTGCAACTTGAATGGGATATGGCAAAGACAAAGCATCCCAATCCCACATTTATGCATCCCATTGGTTTGCCTCTTGAAGATAAGAGCGAGTTGTTACTTTGTTGTGCAGTGAATTTTATATATATAGTCTTATTCAACCAGCTTTGCAGTACAGTCATTTTTCAGAATCACTGCTAACTGTTTATTGCAGATCGGAATGCAAATTGAGATGGGAGGGAGAGCAAAGAAGGCAGATTGCAAGGTTATTAAAGCTTGGGCGGACATACCCACACCACACCACACCGCCCAGCACTGCATATATAAATACACAAAAACACCTGCCTGTTGCTATTCCCTATTCATGGTACACAGGTGGTGCTGTCAAATAGTCCCCAGTTTTGAGCTTTTTAATTACTAAGAAAGGAGTCTCTAGGTGCCAAGTGCTAGTGTGAGGCCCAATGGGCTGGGCGTTCACAGTGAAACAGTGTAGCAGATTGGCGTGGTCTCAGGGCAATAATCCATGGGTAAATTAGCCAGCAGTCCCTCTCCAGATGAGTTCTACAACAGGTTGCTGCCTTTTGGACGTAAGCAATGAGGACTAGCTGAGGGAATAGGCAGTAAGTATAACAGCAAGGGAGGGGAGGGGGGTGCTTTCCAGTTAGTGCAGTTCACATCAGATTGACATTGAAGAGGTTCATTGTTGTTGCTACCAGACAGCCTTTTGGGGTAAAGTGGGTTATCCTAGTACCAGTTTTCAGTAGTCTTAGATTTCACATCTGTTCATGCAGACCTTTTTTCTCCGATCTGTTATGAGATTTCTTGCATCTACAGCCCAGTTGGAAGCTTAATCAGGCAACTTTGAGATGCTGTAAGTACTGTACCTATATTTTAGAATTTGTTCTTGGTTTAACCAAATTTAAGGTTATTGCAAGAATTATGTATAGTTACATGTTTTTCAAGCCTGCAGTCATTTTGAATAGCCTACTACTTGCTTTTTGAAGAGTATAAATATTGAAATGTCTAAAAATGTAGGTAAAGGAAATATTCAAATGTAAAAAAAAAAATGAAAAGGAAATTTAAAAGCAGGAAAGTGAGCCCTTTAAATATTGTCAATATAATAACTATTGGAAGGTTTTTCGCTACTACTAGTATAGAAAATAAGCAGTTTACAGGGTTGAAATCATAGACAAGTGTCACACTTAAAAACAGAAGGCTAAAAACCATGATTTATTTGTGCTGTTACTAAATTGTGTCCTGCAATTAGTCACTCTTACACACTTTCCAAAAAACGCCGCCTTTGAAACAGTGGGAAAAAAAAAAATAAGCAGCTTATAGTTGTTTTGTGGTCTCAAAGTGTCTAGGTTATTCTTATTTTTTTTCTTATCCCTGAGCACTCAAAGGTGTTTACTGCTAGCAATGTTTCCTTAGGCAGTAAGCAATGATATAATTCAATTTCTGTTCCCATTATTAGATGATGTGTCCTCCTGTTGGGTTTTAGGTGTCATCCAAGGGGAACAAGAACTAGGCTGAATCGGCACCCTGTCCACCCACTGATTTGATGTAGGTTTTAAATATATGTAAAACGAGAGCATTAGTCATAAATATGTATATCCCGCTTTGCCTAACCTGCACTCACACACATCCTTTCTCATTCCAATATAAATGTTCCTAATGGCAAATCATTAAACATCAAAGGATCCTTCACTTTGTCAAACATCATTTGCATTGGAAACACTAATAGACTGTACTTTGGCAAATTGGGACAGAAATTGAAAACTAGAATGAACAACAAAGACCCCAGTACAAAGCCCGGGGAACTCATCAACCAGCATTGTCAACATCTCTCTGACATGATCATTTGGGTCCTGAAAGGTAATTCCAGTGGCATCAAAAAGGGGAGAAAACGGCAGTAAAGCTCATCCATTGTTTAAGAACACTTAATTATGGACTGAACTAAAACAGCACTATCCTTTTCATGATTTCCTGTCGTATTATATAGCGAGCACTTGTATTAGGTTTTATTTAATCTTGTTAAGGTTACTGTTCACTGTGTAGCCTTATCTACTGTTACATATTGCTAGATGCATTAAAATCGGTTCATATGTCTGTTTTTTATTAAATCAGCTATAAGATTTGTCTTTCTACTGTATCTTCAGACACTTAAGCTTTATCAACTTCTCTTCAGTTAGTTGTTACTTAGATTTGATGAAGGGGTCTTTGAAATGACCTTTCAAAATATAAGTAATACAGTTTTAAGATATATTTAGGATTTTCTGTATATGGGATTTTTGACACTGTATATAGCATTAATTTCTAGATTGATCTGTCTTATTTTTTTGTTTTGTGAGAATACTTTACAAAATAAAAAAAAAGTATGCTTATTCTTATAATAGAATTCATCAACCAAATTCCTTTCCAAAGACTGATGACTACTGGTGCAATTGCTGTTTAATATTGATGAATGTCAGAAACAAGCAGCTTTTGGAAAACTGATATGAGCCATACTCATTAAGGCTGCTGTTACCTTCCCCTGCCCTCTCCGGGTGCTTTAATGTTTCCTTTAGTAGGGGGTTTTAGGGGATCAATATGAAAGTATGTTGATAGTATTATATTTAATTAGAGTAATCAAAAACCATGCTCTGAGCAGGACACCTGCTAGGGAGAGCTTCAAAAGAAGAGGATCCCATTCACAATGGCAGGCCTGCCTGTCTGTCCATGAGCTCTAATCCAGCAAAGAGCCCGGCCAGGGACAGCAAGTAAGCCATTTCATTGACTTTGATCCAGTTTGGGGGTGCAGTTTAATTTCCCTTAATGCTGTTGATCAATGATTTCCTTTCAGGGATGATGTAATTAAAAAGTTTTAGCTGGTTTTCTCTGTTTAGAAATTTATTATTCAGAAGGTTTAAAGGAGATCGATACAGAATAGCAGCACTGTAAAGAACCCCACTGAGGAGGACTAAGGACCACATTAAACAACGCTTCAGGACACAAGCAAGATGTTTGCCTGGAACATTGAGCTGACCTATACGCAGCAGTCTGTTTAACCTACGACATTAGAGTACAGTCTGCTCTTCACTCTGCATTTGTAATGCGGGTGATTCTTTATATATTCTATTCTAAAAAAGGAAAAAAAAAAAAAATCTGCCTGAAATATGAGCTAAATAAATACATAAAAAAAAAAAGATGTGTTATTAATTAGGAGAATATAAATGTGGTTTATTTAGACAATAGTATAAGAGAAATTGTACATGCAGGGTGTAATGAAAATGATTTCAGGTTGGATGAAACCGTATTTGGCTGGAAAAATACAAATAACATAGTGTACATCATGTAGCCTTAAGACTATTCAGGCAATAGTCTTACTTAATAATTACAGTTTGTGAACATAAATCTTTATATTGATAGTGACCTTGCACAAGTAGAATATACACCTGCAGTTGATGGGTGTAGACAATACAAACAAAGACGATTTATAGTGTCTGCTGAGAGAGCTGACTCGCTCTCTGTGCTTTTTAAAGTACAGCCCTGGTATCATAATTAGAGGCACTAGATAGTGCTTTTGCAGGAGTCTTTCATTTAACATTACTAACAGTTCCTGTGATAGCTGTGTACTGGGCATGTAATTATTATTTGTAAGAGTTAAAGCCAAGTCAGCCAAAGGGGGTAAGGTTAAGTGACTGCAGCTCGTCTTGTGTTGACCTGAACCTATAACAAGTTCCTGGAATACTGCAGAGACGGCTGTGGTTCATCTCTTTGAAGTTCCCAGTGATGTCATGCCATGTCACAATTAGAGTTCTAACAGGTGTTTGATCAGATCTGTTCTCCACACCTGTTGTTGTGATGTAGGTACAAGCCATGCAAGGGTGTACTGCTGTGTGAGGGCAATGTCTTATTTTAGTGTTCAGTCTCATCTAAGCCTTTGCTTCATGAAAATAGCTGTGCTTGTGCCTTCATTAAGTAACTTCACATACAGATTTAAAAAAAAGCAATGTTTTACTGTTTGTTCTTTTAGTAAATATACAGTGTCCTACAATCACTTATAGTGTAGCAGTAGGATCACAGTTGGGATTATATATTCCATTGTTTCTGATATTTCTCCCACTGAGCTTTCTCAGATTCATGTTGTGTTTATTGTGTTAGCAAGCCTAAATAGGCCACTCTGAATTAAGTGAACATGTTTCCAGTCCAATATGCAGTGCTGGCAATGGTAGTAGTGGGCATTGTGTTTACACACTTGCATGTACACACTTAAATGCAAAACTGTTGTTGTTTAAAATGCAGAGTAAAATAATGAGTCTGAAAACTTATGTACGTACATATATCACACTTAATATTATTTAGCATACTTTTTTAAGAGTTTAAGGTTCTGCAGATGTAATGGGCTTAATGTCTGTTTGTCCTAGCATTTGTCCATCTGTATGTACTGTTGATATATGGTATGTCATGGCCATCAAAGGTTTGGGGGTATTTTTATTTTATTTCTAGTTTTTGACATTAACTTACAGTACAGTGGGTGCTAATGACATGTTATGAAGTTCCATTATGACTTTAAGCTTTGTTGAGTCTTTGAAGCCTGTTATTCTTGGGCTTGTTCTTCCCAGACTCTGCATTCACTCTGTTTAACCAGATTGCTGAGCTTTCATCCAGAGTATCATTGTGTTTCATTGAAAACAATGACAGTGTTAGTTTTGAATGCTACAAACGTTACTCTGGTATTTGAAAAGGACAACCGTTCTGCCCAAACCTTGTACTGCGAATCATCTGTGTTTTGTTCTATAAAAAAGTAGGGAGAGTACTGGATTTAGAAGGCTGTGTTACGAGTAAACATGGCTAATGCACTGAATGCTAAAACCTGAGTGATTTGCAAAAGCAATGTACTATAGTAGATTTTTTTTTTTTTTTTTTTTTAAATTGTGCAACAGTTAAACAGAAACTCAAATAATTTCTGACATTTTTGTTCTGTATCCATTTGTACTAGTTTTGTGGTTTTCTTCTGATTTTGATGTGGTCAAAACACTTGTCATTCGCTGCATTTGCTTCATGATCCGGGAAAGCTTGGCATTTGTAAAATTGGAGATGAAAGAAAGGCTCATCCTGAATCTAGGCCTTGCCACAGAATTTTTTGAATTTCCTGACAAACTGTCAAGCTTAATTTAGCTTTTAACTGCCAAAGTAAACTTCATCTGCCATTTATAATAAACAGACACTGTTGCCAAGCATTTCCTAAATTGTCAACCAAGTTATTTTCCTTTGATGCTTTATTGTATATAGTGTGCCGTACAGAGAAAGCAAGCACAGATGGGCCTTTTTTTTTTAGGTTTTGCATGCAATACCCATTAGAAATTGGATTACATTTTATCAAATATTCAACATTTCCTTCTGATCCAGAACATGATAGCAAACTGAAGTAAGTGTTGCATATTAAGCAGAAAAACAGGGAAACCCGGTGTTATTGTGTTTGGAATCGCCATTATTAAACAGAAATGGAAATGTGATGTTGCCTTTAATTTGGTTTTAATTTTAGCACAATTCCAGCTATTGATTAATTTTTAGTACCCATGCCATTTTGTAAGATAACATTTTGGTTTAAGTTTTTATGCTCAAGTTTTGGGGGAATTACTTCCAGAAATTATGCCCTCTCTTGGTACGTAGGTGTGGGTTAGGCATGAACAGGTGTAATAAAGTATGTTGTTCTTACAGAATATTTCACCTCTTTTTAAAATGTCAGAAATGAAGTGAGTACTCCCTGAGAAGGCTTTTGTTGTATTTTTTGAGAGATTCCAGCAGTGGTTACATTTTAAATTGAGCTCAGTTTGGCTCAGGGAATGTGAGGAGCCTGGGGCTGTTCTCAAATATTCTTAGCTGAGCTCAAATACCCTTAAATCAAACCAGGAGTTGCTGGGAATTGCTGAGTTATGTGTCAGTCACAGTGATTACTAAAACAGTGGGTGTATTTAGTTATAGTTCCACTGACTAAATGAATACTACTTGGTAGTTTAATCTGTTCCTTTACGTAGCTGCATGAATCCTGTGTCTGCATTAAGTGTGCTATATGGTTGCTTGTGTGCTGTTTAGAATCTGCTAGCAGGGGTTATAATTATATACAGACAGATACTGGATATTTACTGAAAGTTCATAGCAAAACAAAAAGGATGATAATGGAACCATGCACTGGGTGTTGTAGTTTTGGCAAATTTAAAGTGAAATACTTTTCAGCATCTGCAAATTCTCAGTGTGGTATGGTAACATCTTTCGACTATAATTTAAATAATAAGCATAGTTTTATATATAAATTATGGATTGTGACGAATACAGAGGTTCAGAGTAATTTTCCTTTTTTTTTTTTTTTTTGTAAAGGTCTCATTGAACCGACACAGTGTTATGCTTATGAGTTTATAATGTGGATCTGCATTTTTAGATCCAAAATTTTTGCTTTACTTTTGTAGTTCACTAGTGCAGTGCATTTAGCACAAGCCTCTTGCTAATGATGCTGTTTTAGAATGTATTTTTTTTAAAAGCTGCATTCTTTATGTTCTATTCATTCCAAAGTAAGAATGTTCTTTCCTATTTTTTTCTGCTGTTAGCAGCCAAACAGGATACCAAATTATTTTGTTTCTTAGGAGCACTTAGAACACAGAATTCTTTATATTATATATTTATATTTGTATTCTTTGTAAAACCTGAGCAATACAAATAAAAAGCCATTTTGATGATGGGGCAGTGGTAATTATATTGTGCTTTTGCAGTTAA
Organism: Polyodon spathula; assembly: GCF_017654505.1. NCBI lineage: Eukaryota > Metazoa > Chordata > Actinopteri > Acipenseriformes > Polyodontidae > Polyodon > Polyodon spathula. The sequence goes on along the minus strand of NC_054547.1, from coordinate 35,860,800 downwards.
AAGAACACCAGAGGTTTAAAAAAAAAAAAAAAAAAAAAAAAAAAAAAAAAAATGAATTGTTACTTTGCCTTAATTTCTCACAAGCATGTTAATTGTAGAAGTCAAAGGGGCAGTTCTTTTTCATCATTTCTAGCTGAGAATATTCAGCATACCGCAGATGTTCATGAATAATGTCCATTTCAAACCCTTGGCACAGGGCGCCTGTGAGTTGGCTAGATGAATGAAATGTTGGGGGGATCTGACAGGCAGCACGCTGCTTTGTGATCATTCCAAAGTTCTAATAATCTCCATCACCTTCCCTGCCTTCGACTAATGAAAGAGAATAGGTGATTACACCTCGGGCTATGTTCTGCGCTTAATGACTCCTCCAAAGGCAGATTTATGAAGAAAAAATTAACTTTGAATGAGGAGTGAATTGGCACTGACAGTCTGATAGACTGTTACACATATTCTGTAGCAAAACAGACGTAGCTCTAATTGATTATCAATATTTTAAGCAAAGTGATGAAAATAAGCATTAAGTGATGAGAAAGGCAGACTTAATACAAGAGGCAGTAACCAGGACTTCAGGGAGGTGGGAATGAGCGTGAATGCCAGCAATTGCTACAGTAGATCTATGTCAGTTTTTCACCTTCTCATCCACAGCACCCATTTTCTTTGCACAAACCTTGCATGAATATTTCATCCTGATCTGCATAGTGAATATTAATACCTTTGAAATGTTTTACTCGCACTTTCAGGAACATCTACTTTTTAATATTTAACGATTTAGACACACCGTTAGCTTTTTTGAAACAGCAGGATGAATTAGAGATTGTGGAAGTTTCAAAACTGACAGCATGTACATCATATTCAAGATACAGTAATGCCATAGAGAGGTACTGAACCGCTGTTCAAACTGAATCAATTGCTAATGATAGCTGTTGATGTATTCTATTTTTGAACAAAACCATGCTTCTTTTAGTAGGTTGACAATTAGCATTTTTCCTATTTTATAAAATGAATGTTCCAGAACCCTAAACTGTAGGATTTCCTTGCCAAATCCTGTTAAGATAGTTCCTTTGGGAATTTAAAGCAATTTATCCTCTTCCCTCGTCACCTACAATTGTTCACATTAATTCTCAAATGTGCAGAAAATAATGCACAATTCTCTCAGTTCTTACTGTTAAATGTAAGTTACAGAATTGACTTCTCAAAATGATAGCATATTATATGTTACAGTATTTCAAATCATGTTAAGGAATATTAGGAACTAGGCATACCACAAGAAGCTATAATGGATATGTTTTAATATTAGCTTTTTCTTGGAAGTTTTTTCCTGGAGCCCAAACTTGGAGATCTGTAGTCCTTCCCCTCTTTAAATGACCTGCCATTGATTGTTGCTTAATAAATAGCCCATGATCCAGTTAGCCATGTTCCATTGCTCCAGTCGTTCAGACCATTTCATTTTTTGTGTAGATTTGATTTCAGCTGCCACTCGTCCACAATTGGAAGAAAACCAGTCTGTGGATAACCTGGATGGTGGTGATCTTGGCCAGTTCATTAGCTCAGTCCCCACTTCATCAGTCTCTCTAGGATACACATTAGGTGCCTGACATCACTTTTATTCTCAAACCTTTTGATTTTCAGCACAATCAGTAGTTGTGCCCAATACTAAAAAATATACAAACAGCTTTCAGTATCACAAATTATTCTGAGAAAAAAAAAAAAAAAAAAACGTGCACGTTTGTTATGCGAGTCGCGAGTAAACAATTTTAAAATGACTTTTACGTTGTTATTTCTAGTATTTTGTTTACTTTATTTCAATCAACTAGAAATGAGCAGTAGCACACTGTAATATGTTCAACCATAAAGCAGTATTATCCGTACAGCCACAATCATTGAACACAACCATTGGCTTTAGTACTTAGTACTGATCCCTCAACAGTGTTTGATCTTGATTCTTGTTTGTCGCAGTAAACTACTGAAAAACATCATACATTTAATCTGGAGACTGTCCTAATGTACTTTAGTAATACTCTGATACGAAAATACTATCCATATTGTGTGTGAAAACCAGACTAAGAATCTCATAGTTGAGTATGCATAGTACTCGGTTACTATGTTTTGTGTTGTAATCAGGATTGGTGTCTTGATGCATACATATTAATCCTTTAGGGGTTTATAGGGGTGGCAGTGCTACAGTACTTTCATATATATTTGAAATGCTTAGTTAGTTATACCTTCAAGCTTTTACTGATGGTTTCACAGTCCAAGATTAGCACTAATCTAATGTTATTTTAGGTAAAACCGTTCAAAAGTAGTGTTAATTGGGTTCTGTGAAACCAGTCGATTTAAAAGTATTATTGTAGATTAAGCATGCATCCGCATTCATTTTCAGTGGGGAAAAGTTTCACTTGTAGAGAATGTACCCATTCTAAAGTTAATATAACTTTTAAATGTTGTACTGCATTCTGCTCCTGTTGTGTATGCGAACCTCTTCACACTCAATTTGAAAATGTAATAAAATATCTTTCATCATTTATAAGAGAGCAAAAAAAGGGTTGGCAGCATCCACAAAAAAAAAAAAAAAAAAAGTTTAATATTTTATCAAAACCCGAAGATCTTAAAACTTAAATATAATCGGACAGGCATGTTTTCTAAACATAAACAGAATGGGCGAGAAGGCTGTGATAATTAATTTCAGTCTTATGCTATAATCTGCATGCCTGTCACTGCAGCCATTCGTTCGTCAAATGTACATTAATTTTATATTAATTTCCTCATTATTTTTTCTGTTGAGACAGTGGTTAGGTCTGAAGGATTTAAGCATTTTCGCAACAGATAAAGCTACACATGAAAATACTATTAATTATTGTACTGGGGTAGAGTACCGGTACAATTTCAAAAAAGCTACTCTTATGAATAATATATTGAATTTGTGTGATTTGATTTTAATTAGTTTTTGTTATTTAATATTTTATACATTTAACATATAATTTAAATGTCCTTGTTCATGTAATCTTGTTAAAAAATAAAAATAAAACAGTTTTATTTTGTTTCATTTGTATTTTGATAGTTTCCAAAGAATACATTCTCCCCTACATTACATTACTACACAGTTTATGAAATGTTATATTGAATTAATATTTAAATTTAAAATGAATTATAAATCAATGTGAATCCAGCTTATAACATGGTTTTCACCTAGGGTTCTGAAATGCAACATATATACATATTAGGGTGATATATATATATATATAAATATTCATTATTTTTAGTTGTAAATGTAGGATCATTGACAGATGCATTATATTGTGAGGTAAGTTACACCTCATTTTAATGTTTTGTGGTAAATCCTACCTCTTCAAAGCTATTCTCACCTTTCGTAGACCTTACAAAATAAGAACAAAATAATTATGTTTTAATTGGAAAAGTACAGTAGGTCGTCTGAATTTTTGCTGTATTTTCTGTTTTGCCTCCCTCCAGCTGGAAGGACACCATGCCCCCTAGTGGCATTGCTCAGTAACATCATATGAAGATGCAAGTGTTTAACCTATTGCCCTCATAATCCCATCTGCTACACTGACTGCATTTCAGTGCCAAAGATACTCTAAATAGGGCACAAAAGTTAACTTTCTTTTAATGGGTAATAAAATGTTCCTCCTTTCTTACAGATGTGAATCACGATTAAATCTAAAGTTGCTATACATCTTCAATTTTAATTCTCCTGATAGGTATTACATCAAATAGCATTTGTTGTGGTGTATTGCATTGTTTATTTTTAAATAGAACTTATTTTTAGATACAGTCATTTAAATAATACTGATGCTGTTGAAGGTATTGAAATTCACAAAAATAAATGTAATTCGTAATATTTTGATCATTTTGTCGCTTTCAGAATACTTTGGTTATTGGTAACAGTCCTTTACATGTTCGTTATCATTATTGCCAATAGTGACACGTAAAACAGGATCTATTTTTTTTTTTTTTTGGCAAGTCGTTATCTACTGTTACAGTTTGCTGTTCACAATTACCAGCAGATATTAAGCTGCAATAGTACTGTAACTGTATTTGTCAAACAGTGTGTTGTTATTTGGTTTGGTTGATTAAACTACATGGCCACATATCTGCAGCAGATGGTATGTACATCTTAAGTGAATGCATTTTATTTTTAAGAATTTCCTTACAAACTGTTCTTTATTATAAAAATACAGTTGGATGTTATGCTCACAGCCTAAATAAGAATCTGACCCAAAGTCTTTACTAATGCCTTCTGTTTATTTTGTGCTGCTGATATCTTCCTCTTTCTCATTACAAACACAGTATTTATTGAGAGTTCAACTTGTGTGATGTTTATTATAGGAACATCGGTTTATTGGCCACAGGCTAAAATAGATTGCTGCTTTAGTGTAGTTCTAGCAGCCAAACCTTCAGCTCTAGGAGTCATCAGTAGCATTGTCCTTTATTTATGTTTATGCTAGCAAATACTGCACAGCCAAGAAAGGAAAGCAAGCCCTTTCCCTTGACATTACAGATATTTACCAGTGTCTGCTTCAGGCTTTTTCTACTGCTCCCAATCTATATGTATGTCTGCTTTGCCAAGCCTAGAAATGTTTTTGTTGTTTTAATAAGACAGCACAGACTTTAAACTGTGTGCCCTTAATATTTTTAATAGCTATACCTTTAGGTGAGTTCTGTTCTGTTGGTAGTTATCGGAGAGCATATGTTATTGGAGGCTCACTCTTGAGTATATACTTATACATTGGTGAATATATCAAAAGAAAGAAGAGCAAATACTGCAATTGGAATGCTCTTTAGATTTGTAGGTGATGAGCAAAACATGGGTTAGGGCTGCTTTTAGAAAAGGAATAATTGATAACTGCAGATACTTTTAAAAGTGTTTGATATATTTTCAACAGTTTTTCAATGCTGATTCATTACAGCAATCTGTATGCACTGTATACAAGTGTGTTAGAAATGAGAAAGAAATCCCAAGGTGTTTGGTTAATGTTTCTACAGTACATTACATCACCAACCATGTTTTACAGCAAGTATTGTAAAGTTTGCCCTGCATTCATCCAGTTGATTTATTCTTAAATTCCTTTCAATTTATTAAAGAAATATATGCTTTGTAGATTAGATGAAGATACAAGTAAAGAGTATATAAAATAACACATTTAGTTTTGTTAATAACACACAAAAAATAAATAAAACTAAATTGCAATTCGTTAGTGTGTGTGTGTGTGTGTGTGTGTGTGTGTGTGTGTGTGTGTGTGTGTATATATATATATATATATATATATATATATATATATATATATATATATATATATATATATATATAATACTTTATATCTATATATCTGAGCACATTGAACCCAAACACTTATTGAAGAGCAGGACTTTTTGCTCAAAGCATGCATTTGTTTATTTTGGGTTTAGTTCTGACTTTTAAAAACGTGTTCCTTGATGGATAGACCATTTTTGGGGTGATATGAGTGGGAGAACATTCCCAAGGTGCAACCACTAATTTTACACAGTGTGTGTTTTTTACAATTGAAAACGAAGATGTATATATTTTGCCAAGATGAAGGGAAGGTAGATTTTCTGTTGTGATCATTACAGCAATAATGCATTGAATTCTCTAAAGAAATTGGAACAGGAATAGAACTCTTTAGGTGCAAACTAAATCTGAAAATGAAAGCCTCAATCAAATTCAAAACACTGCTTAAGGAATGGAAGGCCTCCAGTGAAACAGGATGCAAACTAACAAACCATCGCTAATGGGGTATCAGAGGTCTTTTTGGCTACTTTGGTTTCTGAAGAATACCAGTAGTTTTCCAAACATGTTTGTTTTATATTAGGCCTGTGTAATTAATCACAGAGGATTTAAATGTATTGTGTTTCTCAAGGCAGAGACAACATGGTCTGATCAGATGTATTGGTATCTGTGGTGTTTACAGACATTTTTTTGATCCCCACATAGTATGAAAACATAAATTTATGTTCCTTGTAAGAGGTCCTGCGTGGATTTGTTATTTTAACCTGTAGTGAGTCGTCACCAGACAAAGGTACATCAACACAATGTAAGCTGTGTCAGTGTCTTGCACGCAGGCATGCTGAAATCATTTAGAGGTCAAGCATTTTTTTGTTTATTATTTTTATTAAATGTTTTAAAATACAATCAGTATCCTCTTGCTGAGAGTGGTGTCATTTAAGCATTTTATTGTGGTGGTGTCTTATTGTGCACAGTGTAGACAAGACTTGAGTTACATCTCACCTGACGTATGACTCCTTCACAAGTTGCCCAAAATTGCTTACTACGACTCTGGGCAGTGCAAGTGTAGGCTCTTTACAGCTCAACCAACAATATCAATTCAACCAGTACTTTATGGCCGATGATTTCATAATTGTTATGTATTTTTTTTTCTAAATATATAACAAAACATTTTTATTTCACTAATATACACTTATGTATAAAGACGAAATATCTCATTGACAAAGTTATTCTTTTTAAATGCTGCATGATGCATTCTAAAATTGTTGTTGTTAATTTATTTTTGCTACAATGAAATGGCTTGCTGTGTATGCAGGAAATCATCCGTGGAGCCTCCTCTAATTCAAAGAACAGAAAGATGCCCAGATTTACCATAGCTTATATATTCATGGCATACTGCAATGTAATAACACGTTTCACATTTTTCTTTAATATAATTTCTGCATGCTGACCTCCCTGCCTTTTGTAAAATACCAATGAATTGTTCTTTCTAAGGAGTAATAGAAAATCACTAAGAGAGACCAAACTACCATACTGTAATAGATAAATCAAATTCAGGCATGCTAGTTTATTGAATCTAAATTGTGCCCAGTTGGCCCAAGAGCTATATATAAGCCATCCATCTTCGCTTGATAATGGAGGTTCTTGAAATCCACCTGATGTTTGCATTATTAAATTTCACTCTAATGAGCTCAGCTAATACATTTTGAAGATGGTTGTAAAGAGTAGAATGTGGTTTAGAGCGGGATAATTTGAATGAAACATTAGCCTAGCATTTTACATGACTCAAGGGGTAGATATACAATTACACATAGAACCCAAATTGGATTTCAATGGGATTTTTGTTATCCGTGTCCTTCCAGCAGAGACGAAATGAAGTGTAAATGAAGTAAAATTCTTTACGATTTCTAAGAGTTTGTTTTTATTACCTAATTCGAATCATTGTCGATGGGTTGAAGCCTGGCATTACATATACACAAAATATTACAAAAACCATTAATGCCAAAGTTAGACCTTCTACAGCAACCTTAAAACCACAGTGCTTGTTCAGTTCATTTTATGTTCCCCTTGATTTCTGTTAAACACCATTCTGGTTGTTATCTAGTCGTAGCGTGTGTTGGTGGCAGGGCAATCTGATTTAGCCAATAGACTTAAACAGTGTTTTTTTTAGCATAGCTAATGTTGATTTCAGAGAGTTGAAACCTTTTTGGAATACGCTATTTAAGATCACTCCCCCTTATACTGCTTATTGAACTTGGAAATAGACCATAACATTAAGCTAATTTCCCATGCCCAAGTGTGACAGCCACTTTGTGAGAATTTCTTTGCAAATTAGCCGGGTGCAATGGCTTTAGTGGCCTTCTGTATTTAATGACCATGTAATATAGTTGGCAGGGTTCAGTTTCTGCTTTAGGAATGTGCATTACACAGCAAAATGTAAGTGGTAAGAGTTTGCTTCAAGAATTAATGTTTTTATAACTGAATGCAAACAATCATTTTTTAATTTACATTGAGAAACCTAGTTTAATTGCTATGAAAATCTAACAAACAAAAATCCAATGAAGAACCTAAAATATGATATATATATATATATATATATATATATATATATATATATATATATATATATATATATATATATATATATATATATATATATATATTTATAGATAAGTATTTTAGTTTTAGGTTCAGAAAAATGGAAAATCAACAAATGCATTCCTGTTCTGGACTGTGGGTTTGCCGGAATGAGCCCGTCTGTTTCTTGGTTTGTCGCAGTGCTTACTTTCTGAAACTGGCATTGTCTTGAAGACATTATTGTAGAAAATGGAAGTGTCAGCCTAGTTAAAGCAAAGGTAGCCTTTGGAAAAGTCACTCAAGTCACGTTGACGGAACAGTTTAGAAAGGATCAAACAGTTGCTGTCTACGGTGCATGGAATCAGCTGCCCATTGTTGGCCACTTTAATGTAACAATTAATTTAATTGAATCTATTTTTTCATTGTTGAGCTTAATTTTCTGCTTTTTTTTTTCTCCCTTAACAACCAGGTAGCATTTTAATAGCTCAGTACTTATTTAAAGTATAAAGTCATCAAGTATAATGTTATTAGAGACTGATTTTCACATAGTTCACTCATCAGGCAGTAAGCAATATAGCAATAAAGGGAAATGGCTCCTTTGAGACATTAATTCTTTCGGAATAAATGATGTGCTAGAACAGAAATATAATTAATTTACAAAGTATATTGATAGTCCATCCTTACTTCCCGTTAGATTTTTAATCTTCTTTAACAAATTTACTGTTTAAAAAAAAAAAAAAAAAAAATGTTGTGTAATAGCCAAAACAGGATTTCAAGTGTTTTTAATATGTACAGTATACATATACTTTCCAGGTATCTATTTTTTATTATTATAATCTAAATTAGCTAGTTTTAAACCAGTGATTAAAGTTTTCCTGTAATCACAGTTGATACCATCGTATTTGTATATATAGGAGCCAAATGTATGGATTCACCCCTCCCCAAAATAATTAAATAAATAAAATAAGAAGTTATTTAATTTTTTTGAGATATAGAACATCCACTTACATACGTTTGTTTTTAATTTTTTTTTAAACAGAGGTTTGTTTGTTTACCACACCGATACTGTGTAAAAGGGAGGAATGGCTATCGGGATAACTTCGTTCCTTCCAAATCTGAGCTACTGTCTGGATGAGATCTATCGGATCAACATTGTTAATACACAAGAGAGAGAGAGATTCATTTAACCCTGATCTGTTTCTATTGCAGCTGAAACTGATGACGTTTTAAAAGCGAAGGAGAAGAAGGAGGAGGAGGCGAGGAAGAAGAAAGAAGAAGGTAATGTAACACTTCGGAGATAATGAACGAGGAAGGTGGGAGTTTAGCTTGCTTATAGTTTTGGCACTGGATAAAGCTTGTCCTTGTTTCTGAATTGGTGTCCATTGCAATATTGTGTTGGTTTGTATTCTCTTTCTTATTGCTGTTGATGTATAGGTATCAAAATAGATGAACGTCTCTTTGTCCCATGTGATTGGCGCTAGAAATAGCTATTTAATGTAAAGCTTTGCCTCCTTCTAACCATCCTACTCAACCACAGATGTCCATTAATAAAGCACAGTAGTGTGCTGAATATTCACAATGGACATTTCCTTGGTAGATAGAATGATGCTGTTTTAGTCTGCCACCAAAGGACACTATGTGTACGCTAATGTGTTTATTTATTTACATGCCTCCCTGCTCAGTTCCTAATTAAGTTTGATAGTAAAGTTGGATAGCTATTGCTTCCTTTTTGTGTGCAACTGAAGACATGTATTTAATGAATTAAATGAGTTGGCTGGTGTGTGCACTTGAAAGCTTCAAGGGGTCCCCAAGCCCCCACAGTTTAGTTTATTGCATTGGGATGACCATATTTCTGGCTTCATGCCCAAACCCTCTTTCTCTTGTATTCCTAATGGTACCTCTGACCTTCGCTAATTCGGGTTTGTGCATATAAACGCCTCGCAGGGCATAAATTTTCCCCTTTCAGCATTTAATTACTCTTCTTCAAATCTGAATGGCACATATAATAAATGCCACACGTTCCGTGATATATAACGTAATCGTATATGCCAGGTCTAACTGGACTCTAATAAAGTAGAAAAGAAAAGTAATGTAAAGGTAGTTTTAATTTGGTTTATGGATGTTATTTTTTATTTATTTTTTTGCTACTTGAGATCCAAATACCTATCTTTGCAAGGCTATCTTTGTTTTCCATGCCCAAACTACTGTCCTGATTGGGATGCTGTAGGGTACCTTGCTGTTGATAGTCAATGTATTTTCAGTGGAAAGAGTTACTTTCTTTCCACCTTCGTGAAAATCCACACCTTGCTGCCATATGGCATTCAGTACTGTAAAAGCTTATAATGGCTCCGCATGGGAAGTGCTGCAACTCATAAAACAAAAAACAAAACCTGTGTAAAGTAACTATATATATATATATATATATATATATATATATATATATATAAACTGGGAAGGAAAATAGGTTGCTCCTGCTGTCTCCTCTTCCACAATCTTGAAGAAACATCCGTTAGCTCATTCTCCATTGCAGAATTTCGCAGTAGAGTAAACCTTATTGTTATTGAGTAGACTTTAGTGCTGTATCTTCCTTGATTTCATTTTCATTTTCAGACAGAAGGAATGGTGGGCTTTATATTGTAACATTCTTGTGGTGAAGAAGTGCACAGCCAGGTTTTTTGTTTGTTTGTTTGTTTGTTTGTTTTTAAAAGGGTATTGTGTTTTGCTTGTAACGCAGAACAACTTTTTATAATGCGTAAAGCAGTTGTGCATTTTGAAAAGAAAAGGAAGTGTATGTGTCTTTTATCTGATACTTTTGTTATGACTACTAGATTTAAAAGGCACTACAGTAATATCATTTTGAAGGAAAAGATGTGTAGGGTTCTAAACCGAGCAGCGTCTTCTGTACACGACTCACACTCATGGGTAATTAAAAAGAAATAGAAAAAAACAGTTCAGGCATTACTGTGTGTGCAAAGATCAAAGCCTTGATTCATAATGCCTTTTCATTTTTTTCTTTCTTGCTGCAAGTCTTTTGAAGTGGTTTAGAAAGGCTATTCTATTAGTATTAAAAATAAATGTTACAATACAATGCACAACTTTGTACTCTTACATTAGTATGAGTATAAGAAAGTGTACATTTGAAAACTAAAAATAATACTAAAAAAAATGCTTTATTATTATTATTCAGCTGTTTTAATGATGTAATACTCTCAACTCTTTATAAAGTAGTTTTCACGTAGACTTTAAGAATGTATAGCTAGATGTTGGGTTAATACATGGAGGCATATTTGTTTCTAAAAAGCTTTCCTAAAAAATTATAGTTATAAATCCCACGCTTGAAATGCATAGTTCTCACTTGGCTATTTAGACCTTAAATAGCCCTTAACATGTGCCCACAGTCTTGCATTGCTGTTGTTACCATTCATTTTAATGAGAGAAATAATTATATTTTTTTAACCTTCGGTCTGAAAGGTAAACAAGACCATCAATTACTTCAAAGATTGAGAATGGTATCTTTCTGCAGAAAAAAAAAAAAAAAGGTTGTTAATTACAGTGGGTATACAGCAGGTCACAAGTGCAATTTGTACCTGTTTGTGTTGCTGTTCGAAAATTATGTGGCCATTAAATATGTAGCCAGGTTTTTCCCTTGTCATCTTCGCATTCCATTTACACCTCATCAGGATGTAACTAGCTGTGTTGTCAATCACCACTGATGCAGCCTGCAAACTGTCTGTGTAGATTAGTGTCAAGTTCGGGTTGTTTATATATATATAATATATATATATAATACAAGCCCACATATATAACTATATATATATAAACAATAATTTTGTTTTAATCTTAATTAGACCCTGGGGTTAACTTGCTTTTTTTTAAATCAAAAGTTTCACATTTTTTTAAAAAAAAAATCTGTAACGGGAAGAAATGATTGCTTAAGTTGATGCATTTAGAATTCACCACTTTTGTGGGGAAAATGACTTTAGAAGTTTTGACCATATATAACACACACACACACACACACACACACACACACACACACACACACACACATATACATACATACATACAGTACCAGTCAAAAGTTTGAGTACACCTGCTTGAAACCAGGTTTTTCATGATTATGCTTTTAACTGTATAGACTTGTCTATAAATACTTAATATTTCATTATATGATACATGTACTTATATAAGCTGATAATCATAAGTGAATTGTATTCAAAAATTAAATTTTAAAATGAAAATGTGAATCATGTCAATTTCAATGAAATGGCCACCCAAAACAATGGGATTTCAATCTGAAGCCCAAGTCAGTTAAAAGTCTGAAATGTGTACAACACAGTGTTAGAACACTGGCTTGAGTATAAAAGTGTCTTTGTTAGATGTTCTCTGAGTTAACTAGCATGTTACCTAATTAATCTTTTGTCACCAATTATTGTTAACAGGTGAGGGTCCGTGATTACTATAAATATAGGTAGCATAGGCACAAGTTTGTCATTCCTGAATGTAAGGGAGTAGAAAATGGAAAAATACTCTGTTAAGCAAAGAAAAAAGACAGTCTGTAATTACTTTAAGAAATGAAGGTCAGTCTTTAAGACAAATCGCAAGAACTTTGCAAGTGTCTGTAACTGCTGTGGCCAAGACCACCAAACGATTTGAAGAAACTGGCACTCATGAGGACCGAACAAGGTCAGGCAGGCCAAGGGTGACCTCGGAATCGGAGAACAAGTTCATTCGAGTCACAAGTCTGCAAAACCGGAGATTAACTGCCCCTGAAATACAAGCTCAGCTAAATGCTATTGGAAGTACAGATGTTTCAACATCAACTGTTCAGAGGAGATTGCGTGAAGCTGACCTAACTGTAAGAATGGCTGCAAAGAAACCATTGTTAAGAGTGCAGAATAAGAGGAAGCGACTTGCCTGGGCCAAAAAACACAGAAACTGGACATTTTAGGAGTGGAAGTAGGTCTTATGGACCGATGAATCAAAATTTGAAATATTTTTGTCCAACTGCCGAGTATTAGTAAGATGCAGAGAGAGAGGGTGAGCGCATGAGTTCTGCATGTGTGGTTCCCACTGTCAAGCATGGAGGCGGCAGTGTCATGGTCTGGGGTTGCTTTGCTGGTGACAGAGTTGGTGATCTTTACCAAGTCCATGGCAAGCTCAACCAGCATGGCCATCATAGCATACTTCAGAGGCATGCCATTCCATCAGGATTACGGCTAGTTGGGCAGTCCTTCATTCTTCAGCAAGATAATGACCCGAAACACACCTCAAAGTTGTGCAAGAACTATCTGGCGAAGAAGGAAAGTGAAGGACAACTCAATCTAATGACCTGGTCTGCTCAGTCTCCAGACCTCAATCCCATAGAACTTGTATTGGACGAACTGGACAGAAGAGTCAAAGCAAAGCTACCCACAAGAGTTCTATATCTCAGGGAATTGCTGCAGAAGAGCTGGGAAGACATATTGGGTGATTTCCTGCTGAAACTTGTTAACCGAATGCTTCGTGTTTGTGAGGCTGTTATTAAGGCAAAGGGTGGCTATTTTGAAGAATCCAAGATTTAGAGACAATTTTCAGTTTTCTTGAACATTGCTTTGGTACTCCTTATGTTCTGTTTTGTATATTGTAACATGTGTTTTCATTTTCAAGTACAAGGTAGTACAAGGTTGTCCTGGAAGAAAACATGCTTCCTTCTGCTCTGACAATGTTCCCCAACTCTGAGGATTGGTTTTTCCAGCAGGACAATGCTCCATGCCACACAGCCAGGTCAATCAAAGTGTGGATGGAGGACCACCAGATCAAGACCCTGTCATGGCCAGCCCAATCTCCAGACCAGAACCCCATTGAAAACCTCTGGAATGTGATGAAGAGGAAGATGGATGGTCACAAGCCATCAAACAAAGCCGAGCTGCTTGAATTTTTGCACCAGGAGTGGCATAGTCACCCAACATCAATGTGAAAGACTGGTGGAGAGCACGCAAAGATCGCATGAAAGCTGTGCTTGAAAATCAGGGTTATTCCACCAAATATTGATTCTGAACTCTTCCTAAGTTAAAACGTTAGTATTGTGTTGTTTAAAAATGAATATGAACTTATTTTCTTTGCATCATTTGAGGTCTGACAACACTACATCTTTTTTGTTATTTTGACCAGTTGTCATTTTCTGCAAATAAGTGCTCTAAATGACAATGTTTTTATTTGGAATTTGGGAGAAATGTTGTCAGTAGTTTATAGAATAAAACAAAAATGTTGATTTTACCCAAACACATACCTACAAACAGTAAAACCTGAGAAACTGATAATTTTGCAGTGGTCTCAATTTTTTCGTGTGTGTGTGTGTGTGTGTGTGATTTTTTGTTTTGTTTTATCTCTGAAGATATTGATCTAGATTACCATCACTTTTATTGGTTTAAAAGACACAGAAAGGGTGATGTTTACAAAAAAGTATCTGTTTATTTTTTTAAGCATTGCTTGGTCTCTGCAGTAATCAGTGTGAAAGTTCAGCCACTGTTACAGGAACAGTTCTGAAAAAATACCTTGTGTGTTTTTTTTTTTTTTTTTTTTTTTTTTTAATAAATCTATGGAATGATTATAAACTCCATTATTACAGTACCTACTTCTGAAAAAGGTTAGAATAGCACTTAGCTTTTAGTAATAGTTTTATTTTGTTACTTTTATTGTATTTTCATTGCAAAACAGGGAACGATAGGACAGTGATGCTAAGTATAATCTGCTCATAAATCAAATTATTTGACCTCCAAGCCCAACAATACACACTCCTGCTGGACTGCTGTTAAATATTTAGCGCCTTCCTGTCATGAATACAAATTGAGGACAAATTAGAATCTACAAGCGGCTGACCCAAGCATCAGATCAGAGACATGGGGCTCACACTGCTTTAAATGTTTTAATTACCACCGTCCCTTCTGCCACATGAAGGACATGCTAAGAAATTTAGAATCTTGTAAACACCATGTGTACTCTCTTTAATCTGCTTTTATCAAATCGTAATGTAAAATAATGATTTTTTTTCAAAAATGTCTGTTTTTTGCTTTTAACATTTGGTTGCAATGCTTTAGTATTGAAAAAAAAAAATCCTTTGGGTATACACTGGCATTTATTGATGGTATTGTCAGTATATCACAACCTTTTTACTAGATCTATATCCACAGCTGTGTGTGTTGCGTGTATTCCTGTAAAACCATTTTACAATAAAGGTGGTGTTGAGTTCAAGTAACATTAATAGGTTTAACTGAGCAAGATGTCGTCGGTGTGAGTATACATGACAATTTGGAATTTAGTGTTTAACTACAGGTGATAACTAGTTACTGTTTCTTACACAAATTCATATCAGGGTTCTTATGATTTGTCAGCGGTTTGTCTTGATGTGCTAAAAATAAAACTTGAATATGATTTTAGTTTTTCCTTAGGAAACACAGTTTATATTAATTTAAATATTGGGGAAAATAGTTACATTTTCCACAATCTGTAAAAGAAGTTTCACGGTACAAGTACCTTATCATTGATCTGTTTTTATTATTATGTTTATGCATATTTATTCTGTGTACACATCCTTACACATGTTCGTAATTTGAACCACTACTGACATTTTTATGTTTGCTCAACTATATTACAGTAAGTGCCATGCATAATCCAGACAGCTGAAAATGAAAAAAATAAAATAAAATCATAGTCAAAAATAAAATCAGTGATGCAGTTTTTCTACTTTGAATGCTTGCTTCATTAACAAGGATACGTTATGTACATTTTTTACCACATCGTTTTCAAAAGATACATTTAGATTTCTTTTTTTTACATTGAGTTTTTTTTTCTCTCTCTCTTCTTTCCAAGGTGTGTTTCCTTACGTTGAAATGATTAGTTATGCCTGGCTTGTAAGCAGTGAATCAGAGTTATATACCCGCGGGAAATAAATTTGGCAGAAAATCACTATGAGAAGATTTAATTATCACTCTGAGACCTTTTCCTTTTCTAACCCAGTGATCCTGAAACTCTGTGTGTTGCAGCCAAATCTGTGTGGACGCCAAGCCATGCCTCACAATTTGTTCCTCCACACGATGATAAGCCAAGCAATTACTGGCTTATTGATTTTTCATCATGGCAAATTTAAAGTTGATTTTTTCTTGAAAAGGCAGGGGTGATTAAGTGTTTCCCCTCGGTTTAGTACAAGAGAGAGTTGTGGCAGAATCTAATATCCTGAGGTCGACCTCTGCAGGCAGATAATGGGGTGCCTTACCCATGTGTTAAACAGAGAAATGATGGCTACAAATGTGAAAGGATATCTGGGAAGACAGTTTAATTTGCTCCATTTAAGTCATGTGCCACATGCTTGAGGAACATCAGTGTGAATGAGGCTGAAACGTATAGAGCCACGTGGGCAAGGGGAGTGGGTGCAGACTGGGACCCTGGCAGGCAAATAGCAATAAACAGGACCATACGTTCAGGGAAACTTTTCCTCAAACAGGAAATGGGGAGCGAGCCGAGCCTTGACAACTTCATTAGCGACAAATGCTCAAACTCTTTCAGTTGTGATGTTCAAAAACTAACATAAACAGAGAGTCACTTTTGAAAGATAAACAATTCGACTTTTCTTTTTGTTTTGTTTTGGTGCGTTTGTCCCAGTCATTTAGAGATTTGTGAATTTTCATTTGACACTGGTATGGTTGTTTGACATTTATAATTGAACATCCAAATGAAGTAATGCTTGATTTCAGGGCAGTGGGTTAGTGTTTCTTACTGTGGCTGTCTGCTAAAGCTGAAGAAACTGTGCAAGCAGAGTTCTATTGAGCTGACTGGTGGTGCATTGGTGGCCTTCTAGAAATACCAGTTTATAGCAGTGCAACTGCAAAGCAAATTAAACAGTGTGGTTGTGCTGTAATTTTAATAAGGGTTCCTCTTACAGTGTGGGAAAAGTTGATATTGCGCAATGGCTTAAACATATTAACACATCATCAGCACCCCACATTGTTCTCTTAACAAGTTCACATTCTGTATATTTAGTAATGGGTGGTCAGAAATGTTCAAATAGGTGAATCTCAAATAAATTGTGTGCAACATGCAAAACTGTTTTAATCAACATTTTCTCAAAATTTGTAATGTAGTGATGCTCACTTGTGGCTCTTGCAAACCATTCCAGCCAAGGAACTTGTTTTAACTATATGCCTAAGTTGAAATAAGGGGTCCAGAGCCTTGTTCCAACCTGGCTTTAATTGTTTCATTGAACCCCGGAGTTGCACTATGTGATAACAGGCCTGAATTTAATAAGATATTGGATTGGAAGTGAATGTCGCTGATGTACTGTGATGTTTGACTTTCATTTCATTAGTAATTGCAAACTAGATCTGTACTGCCTGGGTTGCAGTGAAAGGGTTAATTTGAGATACGCGCTTCAGGCTTTTACCTAATGATTTCAGTTCATTAGAATAGCTGGATGACTTCTGTAATTAATATTAGGGCAGCTGTTAAATTTCCCTGAGCACTGTTCGATTGCAGTGAGGTCACACTTTGGCACCGCAATAAGTTAAAGTGCTATGCTAGGTGGTAATGTATTACAATGCTTTAAGTTTATTAGGTATTGTCGGAGGTCAGGAGCTTTGATTTTAGCGTCTGAACCTCGTTAATTTGATCCTGGACAGTGGCAGTGACCTTTGAGGCTTGGTCATCAGAACCTGGCCCCTACAAGGTCATTAATAGTTCACTTCTAATAGAAATTGTCTGACTGTAGGGTGCATGAGTATGGGATTTCAGTTCCTAGGTGCATGAAAAGCTAATTTGCTAAAATAAATTCTATCATGGTAGTCAACTTCTGAAAATGTTTACATTTTTTTTTTCTTTCTCTGGCGATTAACCATCATGAAGATCGATGCAAACACATCGTTCACATAGATGCACTCTATACACAGTAGACATTCTTGCATTTAAAGATGTGTTTTCACAACCTGAGATGTTTTGAAACATGTTTAACTGCCCATAAAACATCAGATATTTGATTTCCTGTCTCGTACTTGTATAATGCTAACAAAGTCACTCCAAAAAAGTTTAAAGTAAACTTTTTCCATATGGTTGCCTGCAATTACAGTATATGCCATCCAATACATTATTAGTAACACATGAGTTTTATTTACTGTACAATTTACATACACAAACACTGCTTCACGGCAATAACTACAACATATTTAAAGACATCTTGTTCTCAGCTGATGTCAACATGTTTATCCGTGAACAGACGGACCAGAGAAATCAAGGTATGAATTGATCATGTTGTTTATATAGTAGTTCTGCTCAAGTGTGCCTGGATCTGTCCTTTTGTAGCCCCAAAGCTCCTGATTGGCTTTCCCATCTACACCTTGAAGATGTAGCTTTTGGGAGTAAAAATCTGTTTAGTTAAGCAGTGTTATAAAGCAGACAGAAACCATAAACAACCCTTTTATATTGCAACAGCTTGGAGTATTTCCTAACATGATACACACATAGAAATACTGATTATCTAAAACAAGTGATGGCTTAATTTTCATGACCACAGGCTGCACTATTTCAGCTTGCGGTTTTGTGTGACTGTTGCCCCGCAATTGTACTAATAGGCTGTGTAGAGTAGTCTACAGTGTCTGCGAACCTTGCGGCCATGTGTGAACTGCAAGACTCCTCTTAGTAAGCTTCGTGGCTGAACGTTTGGAGGGTTAGTGTAATGTTAATAGGATTTATCACACATACCATATGTAAAATAAAGCATCACCCCGCTACCTTATGTGTTTGAACTGTTTCAGCATGTTACAGAAATATTATTATAGGATAACTAACTAAATACTTATCCTAAGAATTACATGGAATGGGTCATGGATTTAAATTTAGTATATAAGATAAATGTAATGTTTGCTGTCTTTAGTGGAATATCTTTCCTGAATGGGAATAATGAACAGGTCTTTTTATTTAGGACTGCCGGAGTGAACAATCTCTGGTCACAATACCTTGTGTGTCACAACATGTGATACATTTTATGAAACAAAAAAAAATACAGAGGTGACCCTCAGAAGTAATTTTACTATAACAACACTTCTCGGAGGCTAACATCACAATATCCCAGTATCAGAAACCTGACAGACTGCTGTTTGTAGAAATACTGGACAGAGTGTGCACATTCTTTTAAAAAAGGAACACATTGCTTTCTGCTCATTGTAACAGCAGCTCTTTATAATAAGTAATGGTGAATAATGGGATGTTTGTTTGGATTTTTTTTAAGTGTAGGCTAGTGTAAAGTTGTTAAGTGTAGGGGAAAGCATTCCATGTCTGTAAGTCCTTAGAAATCAAACTGGAGCATTCTGGGAGAAATGGGCTTTAAGCTGCCTGGTACCTTGCAGTAGTAAGGTGATGTGGGATTTGTGCTGAAAAAAAAGAAAAAGTGTTGTAACAAAACATGTTCCACTAGGGAAGAAATGCTTTCAATATATGTAGAGTATGTTTGTATATCTGTGTGTATAGAATAGATACATTGAATAGATTGAATAGATAGATAAGCTCCTTCATATAGTATTTATATTATGTATTTGGAACAAAGTGCTCCCTTTATGTGCTTGGGCCACCCAAAAGCAGCACCAAAAGACAAAATAAAAACCAAAACTAATTTAGATTGCGTAGAAGATTCAAGTGCTTTCTCTTTCAGTGAGCCTCGTGCCATTTCTAAAGCTATTGTTTATGCTTGTGTTGGGGTAATTACTTTATAATTGGACTGTTATTGAAAGAAGCGTGTACATTGCAATCTTGAACTTATCAGTGACAGTGCTTCTCTTGCAACATGGTTCGCGTGGCCAACCAAATGTGCTGGTTGATAAGGGAGGACCTGCCCCCCTTCCCCGGGGGCGAGGGGGAGCACCTTGGTCAGTCATGATCGGTCCGGCGGGACTCTGGGACCCTCCCGTGTGTCTGTGCTTCAGCTTCATTAGGCTGATACTACCACCTGGTGTGGATATTTCCAGTCTCCAGGGGATACCTCGGCATCTGGCACTGGCTGTGATCTTAATCTGCTGACCCACTGAGAGATCCTGATTAGTATTCATATTATCCACATGCAGACGAGATTGTGCAGCCATTAGGAGCGTTGTTATCATAACTCAATACGACAAAGATTAACAGCAGCGCTGCATTGTATCCCAATGTAGTGGATTGAGGGAGTGCAATTTCACTCATTTGTGTTAAACTGCTCTAATAACGCACTATAGGTTTGCTCATTTTTCAACGCCGGGGTGTTTAGTTGGAGCCATCGTTAACTGGAAGAAAATAATTTATGATTCCAGGGTCAGATTAATTACTCTTCTTGCCAGAAAGCCACAATAAACAACTGATGATGCTGTGGTTTTGTTTAATGTTAAAATATGTTAATAGATTCTGTTGTTACAGCGTTATTGTAATTTCTTAATTAACTTTTTATTAAATTGTGCAGTTACTGGAGTTGCTTAATTTTGACGAAAATCTTGCAAAATATTACTATTTTCTAAATTCAAGTTAGAGAATCAGTTAGCAAGGAATTCCCATGATCAGTAAACTTAGTAATTGTTACTACTGAAAATGTAAAATGTGAGTAGGGTGTAGTAAAAAAAAAAATAGCTATTTAAAAGAAAGAAAAAGACAAACGCCTTTTGGTTTTAGAGACTTCAGAAATGTTGAGGCCTGTGACTCTCTCACCGTGCAACAGTCAGTCTTTGTCATTAAAAATAGAATTTGAAATCAAATTATCCTACATCGCTACTTTATGATATTACTAAATTGAAACTATCCTTTGACTTAAGCACCAAGCGTTTTTTAAATGAAATTGAATTTCTTGACTGCAGTTATGTCTGAAGACATATTAGATCTGTCAGCCTTTATCTCTACGTGTAAGTAAAAAGCTTCAGACTGCCATACCAGGTTTTGATTGTACCCTTAGTGGCTATATTATTGAAGAAAATGCTCCTATGAGGTATAAGATACCACACTCTCTGTGGACAAAAGAAAACTGTTATTTCAGCAAGACTTAAAAACGATTTATAGCAGCTGAAAGAGATTCATATTATCCATTTTAAACTCTTCTTTCCCAAAACAGCATATGGTTAATTTTCATATTGTTAAGAGTCATGTGGGCAGGGGAGTGCTTCAGAGAAAGGAGACACATTTCTCAATTCCAGAAGGAGAATGAGGTACACATGATGGATCACAAAAAATAAATAAATAAATAGAGATGTGCTGTATGTACATCAAGAACAGTGTTTGTGGATTGGAAACATTAAGCCCGTATTTGTCTTGCAAGGAAACCACTGAGCTTCAAACCAGTGCTGTACTATGCATAGCCTCTAGCAGTGACCTGGGAAGTGGATGTAAAACCAGAAATGTTCACCGATGTCAGTCCTGTCACTCACGATCATTTGATTAATAGATCAATGACAGGTGTATGACGGGGAGTGGGTTTGCATATCTGTGTGATCTTGTAAGCGAATGATGTGATTGTGTGTTTGTGCGAGGTAAACGTGTTTGTTGTGATCTCCACCACGGTATTTCAGAAATTTGAATGGAAACACTTTTATATTAAACCAAAAGTCCAGACCAATATAGTGTGGTTTGTCATATTATTCATCATAGTGTTTTACAACTGAGAATGTGAAAAATAATTAGATGTTCAACTAACCAAAACAATTGAACAAAAGAATCCCATGTGAATTCAATTCAATTTTATTTTTATATAGCACCTTTTGCAACAAGTTGCAACAAAGCTCTTTACAAAGGAAAAAAAACAATACATATTACTGAACAACATTAAGCAAACAGTAAATGTTAAGCCTCACAATCTTTAACATTCGCACCCTGGTTTTAAAGATGAAATCCTTCACGCTGCTCTTGAACCTGCCCTGGATTAAACAAGGCTGTTTGTATTCATTACATCTGTATTTGAATGCCAGGGGTTTATATTGTTCTATTAACTTTCTATTCATTGGCTTTCGCTGTTTGGGCTGCTGAGGTTTCATTTCTCAAAGTTGTTAGCTCCTGGGTATTAGTTATGCAAATATTGATGTGTAGCTTTGGCCTGTTAGCTATCAATTGAAATCAGAAAATCAATAGCCTTAATAGGTCCTCATTACAGAGTTGATGCATTTTCAGGGCTACGTCGGAAACTGTCAGCGCATAATCAATTCAGTCAAAAACTATTACCTGATCACTGCCAGGCACATTTTAATAATGGTTGGTTTGCTTTTGGTTTAGGACTTAACAAACGCAGAGGCTTGCTGCAGATTTGCGGTAGTTCATAAACAAACATTCTTCTAGTTGTAGTAATAGGTTTTATAGCAGATTAGAGTACTGTATACAGGTATGTGTACAGCAGATATGTCAGTTATTAGCAGTTTGATACATGATGAATTGCTAAACCTTTAAATGTTAAAAGCTGTTTAAGTTCTTTTGTTTTTACAATACGTATATGACTGTTGTGTTCAGCAAAACACAATGTTGTATCTGCAGTGAGTTTCAGTGCTGTATTTATTTGTTTGTTCAATGCACTGGAATGCAGTCAGCCTACACTCGCATGTTCCTTTTTGTGTTCCGAGCACCAGCCCCAAAGCCAGTACAGTTCTGTTTCTGATTGAAAACAAATACAAATAATAATAATACAGTATAACAGGTTTGAGCTAATGGAACATATGTGGATAGCCTATTACTTATGTATTTTAAAGGCAGCTGAGAGCTCCTTCCTAATCTCTGTACATTTACTGGAAATATATATTCTTTCACAATATGACTTGCTCTACCCAGGTACTAAATGTCAGATGTTCCTGGCGGTAGAAAAGCTATAATGATGAAGAATAATCATTAAAAAAAAAAACTCCTCTTATTACAGACGTTTCCTGGAAAACAGATACATGCATTCCTGTTGCTAAGAGTCAACATCCCTATAGCGATACAGCTAAATCAAGAGACCACTACACAAAAACGGCAGGGCCCTTGGGTCACTAGGCTGAAAACATCTGCCTGTACTGTACATACTGTATGTTGCCTTTTGTATCACATTCATTCAGGCATCATTTAGAGAGCACACAATTGGGTAAGTGTCTCTGGTTTTATGCAGCGTAACACATAATTAAATAATTCCTGAGTGAACAAGTGGTATTTTTATAAAATGCTGAACACTTAATGTAACACGAGTTCTGGAATTACTGTTTTGAGCAATATGTTGCTTTGATGCCTAGCTGTTTCCTGTCTCAGAGTTTTAAATAAATATTTAGGATTCAACAAATCTATCAAAGATAAAGCATTTTTATTTAGAATGGAAGTGTAATATAAGAAAAAAAAATAAGGGGAATGAAGGAATAAATCATTAGAAAAAAGGTTATTAGAAATACAGAGAGATAAAAGACTGAAGAAGCCAGTAATTGCCTTAAAGATCAAACTACAAAGCATTACTTTGGGTTTTACAAGGCCAGCTGGCAACAAAAGAGTGGTAATTTATGAGCTCAGCATAAAAGAATAACATAATTGCATTAAAAATTAATGCTAATGAGCACTAAAATGGGGAAGGTGGTTATTATGAAAGTTTGTATTCATCTTCTCTGGCTTGAATGATGGCTAGTGGCTTGATTAATGGCTTAATTTCTATCAATTAGCAGGCAAAAATCTCCTGCGAGACAAGGGTAAATTGAGCATTGAATTACATATCTTGCTCCTACATGTTGGGAGGAGAGAGCAACGAATCTCTGACATCAGCCACAGTGACAAACGCGCTGTGTGCTGTGCCCTGCAATGTCTGCATTAGCTCTCCTGACAGGCTGGTTGTTGTGTGCCTGTGGTTATGGGGTGTTTGGAGATGGCTGGCAGGCAGACAGGGCTTCTAATAGCCAGCGCATTGAAAACAAGCTGAACTTTGATCTATTGCAGGTTCAGTAAAGTCACTAAGGATCCCACAATTAAAATGGGCAGTTAACAGAAATATTGAAGCCTGGATTTTGCCCTTTCATTAATAAACACCGTTCTGTTCAGTCACCCCTATTCGCCTGCAATAAAGCATCACATACAGCCCTGGCTTGTTAGTTGAGCCTTATTTAAACCACCAGCCGGTCGCACCCAGCGCTCCTATTGACTGGATTTCTCAGCGTAATCGTTCAGTCTTAAACATGGTTACATTTTCAGGTCATGACCAGGTTCGACATGGATAGCTCACTAACGAGTTGTGTTTTAATGCACACAAGAAAGAGGCTTTCAAAGAAGCTGTCTGGCACTCCACTATTTTCTCTTTCAAATGTATGTCTCTTTTTCTTTTCAACCTAAACTGTAAAATTTGTAATTAGAAGAATGAAATACTTTTCAGATATTATTATTATTATGATGATGATGATGATGATGATGTTAGGTCAGTGCAAGAGGAATATTTTAAATTAATTGAAATATTATGATGACTGACTGGGGATTTGTTTATATATAGATAAATGGATAGCTGGATGGATGGATGATATACTGTCCAGATTGTTTGTTTGCTTGTTTTATTATTATTATTGTTGATATAAATATTACTTCAATTTGAATACATAATGCATGAAAAAATAGACTATGTAACTTTTTATTTTGCAGTTAAAACCATTATCCTGAGCCCTTGTTAAGTTTAGAAAGACGGTGTCTGTGTCCTGCTGCATTGCTTTTTGGCTGTATCTTATTAAAGGATGCCCTCTGCTGTTTATAGACATGATTTTTCCACTTTGAAGCTTTGTTGGAGCATGTTTTATATGATTTGTACTAGTAGCAGTTGTAGTAAAATGAAATATTTATTTACTAATCAATACACAAGGAAATCAATCATTTAAGGTTGTGTTTGGTTGGGGTGGTGGGGGGGTTGATTACATATTTATTTTAATCTAAGAAGTGGCAAGATGCAGTTAGGTTGCTTTTTTTTTTTTTGCAATCAGTTAGATCTTCGTATAGCAAATTGTCACAAGACTCAAAATTAGAAAGCATAAGTATTAGATAAATGAAGAGTAAAATTAGTATACTACCAAATACACAAAACTGCACAATTAGAAACCATTTAGGTTGGTGAAATGGACATCTGAAAATGAGGTTAGAATAATGACAACATGACAAACAAATAAAAGAGGTTTCCAGAATTAACAATGCTGTAAAAACAATGAAGACTTTAGGGCAGGATCGTGTTGAAACCATCGTCTCCTAGTGTGGACAGGAATGATTTAAATAATATAGTGACAATTTATTTAGCCAGTAAATTAATTTTTGAGATAATGTGTCTAGTTTAAATTTCAACTTTGACCTTTTTACCTAAAACCTTGCACGGAGCATTTGCCTTACAGAGTTAGTATTGATTTTCCTTCATCTGTAGCTATCTGGGTCTCTCAAAGTCCATTACTTTAGATTTTACTATGAAATACATATCCTTTCCACTGACATCTGACAAACAGCATATGGAAGTCATTTTATCTACCAATAATGTGTTTGTCAAAAAGTATGAGGCATTAATGGATTTTTTTTTTTTTCTTCTAAGTCCATTTTCGCCAGAGAGTTGTCATTGATATATCTCAATAGATTTTTTTAGAGATGTTTTTCCAGTAATTTCATGTTTCTTGTCATTATATGTCTTTCTGTGGTAGTTTCTGTGCAATATTAATAGAAGAGTGATTGAAAGAATCGGCGACCCAAGATAGAGTAAGTTCTAGGAAGCGAGTTAAACTCTGGCATGTGAAGGACAGGCTTCACTTACCTAAAGGATATTATGTGAACATTTTACTGTGAAGGCTATCCAAAATATCTTGGTAATAATTATTTTAAACATAACATTATTTCAGTTGAGCCCAAAACTGGCAAGTAAAACCTTCATGTCATCGACTCTGGAAAATTGTCAGAAGTGAAAATAACAATATTTTTTTTATAAAAATAAAATACAGATGCTTAAAAAAAACTGGCCATGTTTTATTTTTATTTTATTTGATTCAGACACATGCTCCCTTGAGAAAGATATGTACACCATATGGAAACGTTGGGCAGCTGTCTCTTTGAGCTAATATATATATATATATATATATATATATATATATATATAGAGCCCATCAATGCGGGCTCTACTATGTGGTAGATGACCACGGCTGGAGTTATGCTCCCCAAGCCATAGGCAGTAACAGTAATTGAGCCCTAACCCGAAACGATTATTTCTTTATTTTCTCTTTCACAAAACTTGAAAAAAACGTTGAACTTCTGATATTTTGCCAGGTAACATTCGCTAAGGAAAATAGTCCCTAACGTAATTAGAATATAAAAATAACACACATTTAGAGAAAACGTTCTTATTAAAATTGTTATTGCTAACATATTTATTTGTTTATTGGGGTCTTACTCGTTCTTATTATAATTTGTCTGGCTGGTTTTCAGGGAGAGTGTTGTTTGGATCCAGTTGATGACAAAACTGTGGACCAGTCATGTCTTTCCTGCTGTCCAGTAGCTGCGAATTGAGCCTACATTACAGTGTCCTGTCACAGACACAATTTCGCTTGTCCCTAGACCAGCGTCAGAAATTATGATTTATATATATATATTATATATTCTCCCTTGAGAAAGATATGTGTGTGTGTGTGTGTGTGTGTGTGTGTGTGTGTGTATGTGTATATATATATATATATATATATATATATATATATATATATATATATATATATATATATATATATATATATGTGTGTGTGTGTGTGTGTGTGTGTGTGTGTGTGTGTGTGTGTTTTAATTAAAGTTGCATCCAAACACACACACACTCAGTTAACGTTCACAAGGGCTAGCCGAGTTAAACTGGAATGAGTATTCATTTATTCATTAAACAACCTCTGTAAGAAAGTCTTTTCAGACAGTTGCTTGCAGGCAGTTAATAAATCAAATTAATTATGCTCATTAGCTGTAAATTAAATGTGGGGTCTCTGCATAGGATATTTTAGCATGGTGTGTGTATGCATTTGTAAAATTTTGTTTTATTTAAAATATGTGTAATTTATTTTTCTTTTTTTTTTTTTTTAACTGCAATTTGATGGCTTTTAAAAAGAGTCCCATTAAACTGTATGTGCTAACATGAGCGCAAATCAGTCAGCACTGCATCTTCATATTCTCTGATTACGTTCTGCTCCACACTACAAAATTACATAGAAAACGCAACCAAAAAATCTTCAGCAGAAGTAAACAGGGCCTGTGGTAATATAGCTAGGTCTGGTGAGATATAAGAAAATGCATTTTAAAACTTTGGTTACACTCCTATGGACTTTGTGTCTGTACTTTTTTTTTTTTTTTTTTTTCTTTTTTTAATGTTATTTGAATATAGATTAAAAGTCACTTAAGTATTTACACCAGTGTTGTACTGCTAGTCTAATACAGTTAAAGTTGAAGTTTAAAAGTTTTGGAAATGTTTGACACACAACAGATCAGACTTGTATATATGTTTTACTGCTAGAGTGTGCTCAGATTAATGGGTAAAGGAATGCAGATTGCGTGTAATACAAACTTATTTGAGTGGTGTAAATATGAAGTTGTTTTTTGTTTCATTAATAAACACCGTTCTGTTCAGTCACCCCTATTCGCCTGCAATAAAGCATCACATACATCCCCGGTTTGTTAGTTGAGCCTTATTTAAACCACCAGCCGGTCTCACCCAGCGCTCCTATTGACTGGATTTCTCAGCGTAATCGTTCAGTCTTAAACATGGTTACATTTTCAGGTCATGACCAGGTTCGACATGGATAGCTCACTAACGAGTTGTGTTTTAATGCACACAAGAAAGAAGCTTTCAAAGAAGCTATCTGGCACGCCACTATTTTCTCTTTCAAATGTATGTCTCTTTTTCTTTTTCTTTTCAACCTAAACTGTAAAATTTGTAATTAGAAGAATGAAACACTTTTCAGATATTATTATTATTATGATGATGATGATGTTAGGTCAGTGCAAGAGGAATATTTTAAATTAATTGAAATATTAAAATGACTGACTGGGGATTTGGTTATATATAGATAAATGGATGGATGGATGGATGGATGATATACTGTCCAGATTGTTTGTTTGCTTGTTTTATTATTATTGTTGATATAAATATTACTTCAATTTGAATACATATTGCATGAAAAAATAGACTATGTAACTTTTTATTTTGCAATTAAAACCATTATCCTGTTCTTTTGCATAGAAGAAGCATGTTGGTGTGATATTTTTAGGTATATCCGGTGATTTCTTATATGCGTTTCTTATGTGTCTGCATCCTATGGAACATTGATGCATTGAATCTTTAATGGGTATAACCAGGGATGGAAATAAAACTCCTGTTGTGTAGCAGTTTGATCCGTTCCAGATTTAACTACTACAATCTTGATTAGCTACAGTGTGTATAGGTAACAAGCTCAGGTGTGTCTTAGTAATAAACTCATATTAAAAGCAGAAATGGATCAAACTGCTCTGCAGTAGAAGTCTTGCTTCCACCCCTGGTATAACTAGCAGGGCAAAGTAACAGTCTGTATTTATTTTTTATTTGTTTCTCTCTTAGAACAAAGCACACTGGCAGAACAAGTGAAGAGAGTCAAAGATATTGAAGCCATAGAGAGCGACTCCTTTGTTGCACAGGTTTTCACATCAAGCAGAGATAATAAGAAGGTAAGAATTGTATTTATAGAACTAGAGGAAAAATAAATGATTCAGTCATTTTCTTCTGCACTTTTTCTTTGAAACTATTTTAAGAAAGCTGCTTGGATTCCATTTGCCAATAGTGATTAAAATGATTAGCAGGGCTCCTGAATTGATTTTCTCCTTGCCTTATACAGTAGTAATACAAAACCTAGTGGACAGAATAGGTAGACTGCTCCAGACTGAAACAGTTATTACATATGAATACACTATGTAACACAATTTTTGTTCCTGGGTAGTAAGTGTTATTTCCTAATTGCTTATGCCTCAAAAGTATAGAAAATGGCTATTATTCCCCACAAACTTTGCTTTTGAGACCAGGACAGTGATATTTTGAAATTTACCTATTTCCAATGAGAAAACGGTCTTTTCGTTCACATAGTCAGAAAAAAAAAACAACATATGAATCCAAATTAACATGTATTTATACTAAAGCAATACAAAAATGACTACAAAAGATTTAGAAGTGAGTAGTTTTTCGGGATTTACGATTATACTGTAAATCACTTTCACGAGTCAGCCCCCAAATGTAGTCTCCCATCATGTTCTCGTTATATTGTCCTTGGTAGCGGCGTTCAAAGTCCAGTGTATCCTGGTGGAAGCACTCGCCTTGCTCCTCTGAGTATGCTCCCATGTTCTCCTTGAATTTATCAAGATGAGCATCAAGGATATGGATTTAAGGGACATCCTACAGCCCATTGTGCCGTAGTTCTTCACCAGAGTCTCAACCAGCTCCGCATAGTTTTCGGCCTTGTGATTGCCCAGGAAGCCCCGAACCACTGCAACAAAGCTGTTCCAAGCCGCTTTCTCCTTACTAGTGAGCGTCTTGGGGAATTCATTGCACTCCAGGGTCTTCATTATCTGTGGTCCGACAAAGACACCAGCTTTGACCTTTGCCTCAGACAGCTTAGGGAAGAAGTCTTGAAGGTACTTGAAGGCTGCCGACTCCTTATCTAGAGCTCTGACAAATTGTTTCATAAGGCCCAATTTGATGTGCAGTGGTGGCATCAGCACCTTCCAGGGGTCCACCAGTGGCTCCCACTTGACGTTGTTCCTCCCCACAGAGAACTCGGTCCGCTGTGGCCAGTCCCGCCTGTGGTAGTGCGCCTTGGTGTCCCTGCTGTCCCAAAGGCAAAGATAGCAGGGAAACTTGGTAAAACCGCCTTGGAGACCCATCAGGAATGCCACCATTGCAGCATCTTGATGCCATCTCAGAAAAATGCAGATATGTATCCACTTAGGCAGCTGGAACTAAACTGAACTGGTGGGCTTAAGGCCCCTGTATTTATACTACTATTTATATTACTGGAAAGTTCTAGAAGTTACTCCAAGTTTACTCAGCACTGAATCTATCTGGAATATTCTGGAAAATAGGTAAATTTCAAAAGATCACTGTCCTGGTCACAAAAGCAAAGTTTGTGGGGAATAATAGCCATTTTTGCATTGAGGCATAAGCAATTAGGAAATAACACTTACTACTCAGGAACCAAAAAAAAACAAAAACTGTTACACGGTGATATTTCTTTAGAACATTTTAGAACCCTGTTATACCAGGTGTTTTCACTTTCAGAAGATGCTGGACAAATTGTATGAAACCAATAGATTTATTTTTTCCCAACCTTTTTATTTTTTATTTTTTTAACCTCCATGCTGGTACATTGTCTAATTGTCAGGAATGAATCTGTTGCTTTAGGCGCAGTACTGTGATGCAATTTAATTAGAAATTAATGCTGGGAAATAAAACAAAAGTACATGTTACTTTCTTGATCTATCTCAAGGTACTTGTCCCATGGCTGGTTTTAATGTATTTTTTCTATTGTTCATTTCTATAGTCAACCGAATCTACAGAAAGCGGGCAGGACCTAGCATCCACAGTGTTGTCTGCCTATGATGATGAACAGGATCTCCCCAGTATCCCTACAGCTATCCAGTACCAGGAGAACGACTCGCTGGCCCACCCCAGTGTGAGTTCATCAGATTTACTGGATTTACCTCTGGGAACTGAGAGCATTGAAAATTAAAATAACACAATTTAAGGCAGCTAAATATTTCTCTATTACTCTGTGACGCTTCAGGTCTAGTCCTTGTAATGACTGTATCGATGAGCCTAACAGTTGGTGCTTCCAAATTAATCTAGCACTTTATAACGTATTTTACAACATTGTAAGCACTTGAATTAATGACATACGTTTTAAAAGCACCAATGCACAGTAACTTGAATTGCATCTGAAAATGTAAATCTAATAATATTAAGATTTCCAATGCTGTTTCTCAAATAAAATTAAGCCAGATTCGGTATTGCTACTATCTAAAATATAAGGAATTTTGCCTCTTCTCTAGAAGATTAAAAAATTAAATAAGACATAGACAGATAACTTATCATTCTCAATTAATTAAAAATTGGAACTAAGCAGAGTGGACATTTTAATATTGCGACACAGAAGCCTGAAAGTGTGCAAAACGATTCATCTTACACATGCACAGAATTTCGTTACCTGTGACTAATGTACATTAGACAGACAGTGTGATGTATGTTAGCAATATTTTAAGGGAGGGGGAAGAAGGATGAATAATAATTTAATAAATAAAAAATATATTGTTTTGCAATCAGTGCCAATATTTTAATATTTTTTTTTTATTTTAAAGATTTCCAAGGATAACTATTAATTACACTTGGGTATTAATCAATAATCCCAATTAATATTCAGACTTACTAAACATTGACATAGAACCCACGAGAGAGAGAGAGCGAGAGAGAGAAGCGATAGATAGTGTGTGTATTTATATGAGTACTGTGATAAAAATGCACCATATAGGATATCCGTATAGATTTTTTCTTTTTTTAATTGTGTTATAAATTATTTTATAAACAGCTATTAATGTATAATTATAGCACAAGCATGATGTATGGTCCTATATTCCCCATAAAGACATCTCAGTCTGCATATTGTAGTTGCTTTTTTTGCTTTAAAATAATAATCATAATTAGTAGAAATATATATATATATAATTTATGGAGTATTGTCTATCATCATATTAAGTAAGGTGTAATCAACGAGACATACCATGTTCTTATTTTATTTTTTACTTTAATGGGAAGTGGTTGTACCCAAGGCGACCGTGCATACTTCCTTGAAGCAATACCCATGGCGTAATTTTCAGCTCTTGACCATACCAGCGAGCGTGTGGAATTCCCCTAACTCCTCCCTACTCTGTAGTGTTCTGTGTACCCACACTGTCTTCACTGTCTCTTACTCCTTCTGTTGAACTAATACAACAGTATTGATTAATGTTCCTCATCACTGTCCCTCCTCTTGCTGGAAATAAAAGTGGGAGTGTACTAAAAAGTTAATTGGCATTTGCTGTACAGTGTATCGCAGCCCTTTTTCGTTCTGCTGTGATCGCACCATAAACGATTTATGGTTATCATTCCAGGTGTGACTGGGGCTTAATAATGTATTTACAGTAGTTCTTGATTTTTCAATCATTTGAATTCACTCTAGTGACCTTCAGAACATGCATCATTTTATAAGCAACTCTCACATTTTATCAGCTTCTGCACATCTGACTTCCATGTACTAAAATCTAGAATTCACATATAGTATGAATTTCATATTTTGTAGTCTAAAGTGCTGAGACTAATGTTCTGAATGTGTGTTATTATACTGTGCGCTGCACATTCTAGTGGGAAGACAGTAATCGTGTGTGTGCTTCACCAGATTTCACGGTGCTGTTACCTTGTTTGCATTTTCTTGTTTCAGTTATTTATTGACAAGGCAGAAGCAGAGGAGAAGTGGCTCCACAGATTAATCACTCTTCGCCAGGAGAGGCTGATGGGAAGCCCTGTGCCGTGAACAGCTGCATATCAATGCTTAAAACAGGATGCAATGATTTGATCATGAGAAATGTTTTTTCACATTTGCTTGTTATTGCTCGGATGAATTTTGGTATCTTAAATGTGAACTGAAAAAAAATAAATAAAAAAAAAAATTTAAAAAATTAATAAAATTTTCATTTTTAGAAAGGTTTTTTTTTTTTTTTTTTTTTTAACATATGAATGGATATATTGTGTCTTTTTAATGCATGTGTCCATCTTCTGTTTTGTTGGTCTGCAATATGGAATGTATTTATACACTTTATTATATAAAGAAGAGACAGCAAATTGTGGCCCTGATCCAATGCACAGATTTAACCTGTGGAAGTTCAAAATAATTGAAAACAGGTGATGAACTGCCAGAGACCAAAAAATAAATCTGACATTTTGTAAGCAGGCAAAATAACAGAATCATTATGAGGTACACATTTCTGGTGTTGTGTTTTTTTTTTTTTTAACTTGTTAAAGTAGTTATTATTTGTAGTATTATATTATCAACGCATGCTTCAGTTGAAGGATGTTTGTGTATTCACAATGTTTGTGTATTCACAACTTGTAAATGATTACCCTGCTATAAACGTTCATATCTGGTTGAAGCAGCTGTATGATTATTATTATAGGGGTCATCCAGGGTGAATGGGTTTGGAAAGAGCAGGGTGAATGCAGCTCACTGATTTGTAAGCAAACAAAACGTCACCAGACCGGGGGTCACTTAAGGCTTTGAAAAACATATCTGCTTTCCAAAAATACTGTCTTGGTAGGGGTGAAAACATCTGCAAGTGTGGAGAAACCTATTTATCCTGTCATTGGAAGACTGGATTGCATTTGCTATCTGGAGCCCCAGGGTCAGATGTCTGATCCAGATGCAGAAAGCAAAGTTTGAAGTAAAGTGCTGCTCACCCACAGTAAGTAGAGCTGAAACACCAACGGAAAGACAGAATGGAGGCTGTGTTTCTTATTGATGATGGCATACAGAAAACTAAGCTAGATACTGGGATTAGCTGTGGTTAGTTTTTTTTTTTTTTTTACAGTTACTAGACCACTACTCATTTCTTTGGCTGGTGTATGAAGATTAAGTTTTATTATTAACTATTTAATTTGCAACAGGAAAAGAAAAAAAACATCCTTTTGCTTGCCTGCTAACCTTTTTCTCTGCATTCATTTTTGTGTAGAACATGTCTGGAATGTGTTTCTCATCTCTTCTATAAAGACATTTAATACAGCTCTGCTATAATTACCTGCTTCTATTTTATATTCTCCATGGACCCACCCTTGCCTTTTCTGTCTACACTTCAGCATGTTCCAAACATCCTAGAAAGTGCATCTTTTTATAGCCCTGTACATATAAATAGAGCCTGCAGGGGCTTTTGTACAGCAGGGTTTATAGAATTCAGCACAACTGAGTCCTGCAAAATCATACTGGTAGATTTCATATAAATCTTAAACAATCAGTGTTTTTCGTAGGTGTATTAATATATTGGTTGGTGTAAGAAGCAATTCATCAGCATATGTTATTATTTAATGATCTCATGTAAATGGATTTGACTTCAAAGCCTAGTAATGACTAACAGCTGTTTGGGGCATGGCTTACATGCAGGTAAACTCATAAATAAACCCTGTTGATCTCCAGCAAAAAAATTAATTAAAAAAAAAAAAAATGAATAAAAATTGCTGTATTAATGTATTGAACAAACATTTGACAAACGCAGCCCCTGAAAGTACAATGTCTTTGAGGCTGAACTTCTGCTAAAATGTAGGATTCTGTCAAGTGACAGTCGTTTTTCAAAGTTTCACAACGTGATATCTGGATTCATAACAATGAAATGCCAGGGTGTGGGATACACAGCAGCCGACACTGAAAGCAAGTGTGTAAATGCCTGTTAACAAAACTCAAAAAGAGAAAGATCGTTGTGTTAACCACATTTAACCACCCTTATATAATGTATAACGTTATTGCTAGCTGGGCCATCTCAAATATGTGGAGAACACAATCATTCTAGTGCTCCAGAACTTTTGAAGCATACCATGTGCTGCTTCTTGTAACAGGTACGTTGCCATGGCACCAGCTTTAAAATCAAAACATTGCCCCTCCAGCATATCCCCGCATGCTTGCTACCCAACTGGTAAATTCTCTGGAAGACTGACTTATGGCAGAGGTAGAAACAGGTCACGTGCTCTTGTCCAGAGGGCAGCAGTGTTCCTCAAATGTTGCGAGGCTCTTGTGGTGCCAGCCCAGCGACAAGGACGCAGGAACATTTTGGACACCCAAAAGGAGAGCTCAGAAGTTAGGACGTTTGTGTTAGCCTGAGGCTGTGGTTTTGAGTTTTATTATCTTTGGCTTTCGCCTATAAAACTTGGAAATGTTTAGCAGGTTTCATAGGGAATTTGATGAAGATCCGTTCTTTGCGTAAGTAAATGTATGCACTTATCTCGGAATTCCCTTATTCATTCTTACTTTTTACAAATGGCAAGAAGCGCTTTCAAATTTAAGTCCAAATTACGCTTCCCTTGCTTTAGTTTAGCTGTCCATATATTTTTTGCTGCATCGCACAATCATAGAATAGGAGAAATGAAGTTGTGTTTGCTTTTTGCAGGTTATTCTTGTTCGCCTGCTTGCTGAGTTCCTGTCCTAATTTGGCAGTGGGTGTGAGGTGTGATGTTGGTGCGAGTGTAGTAGTGTTGTGTACCGTTAAACTAAAGCGGCTCTTTTGCAAATGGGGATGCTTCGTATATAAACATTGCCTGCATTCTTAATTGTTATTATTTTATTCTGTCAAACACAAATGTTTTATACAGCGAATAGGATTGATAATCGATGATCACTAGATACTTTTATTTTGTTTGTGTGTGTGTAGATATATATATATATTATATATATATATATATATATATATATATATATATATATATATATATATATATATATCGCGGCGGCTTGGACACAATATGGTACCTTAGTTTGAGCTGCAAAAAATTGTCGGTTTTTTTTTGTAAATGTTTTCGTTTATAAATTTTTTCGTGTTAAAAAATACTTTTTCTTAATGTATACTTTTTTCTGAAATAAATAATATTACATATCATATATATTTAACACACACACACACACACACACACACTGCACTAGGATATATATACACACACACACACCTTTGTTTGTATTTAAAAAAAAATAAATAACGGTATTGATTCCGAAATTTGAAAATTACAGTTGGAACCGTTATCATTACACGTCAAAACAACAACAGAACATGACACGTTATGCATTCATGTTAAAAAATGTGACTGACAAACATCATAAGTGCTTGATGCTAGCTTTTAAGTAGCCTACAGTGGAGATCATTATTATGGGATGGAAATAGGACTCATAGCAGTTCACCTGTTCTAGGTTTTACTGTGAGCTTCATTAACCACAGTGTATAGGTAACAAGCTGAGGTGCGTCTTGCTAAACTCATAGTAAAACCAGGAGTGGACCAAACTGCTATGCTATGATGTCCTGATTTTAAACCAACAAGCATGACCATGCTGACCAAAACAGAAACGATATAGTAAGCAAACTGCAGATATAATTACACTGTTGAAAAACAGTTGCCTAGTGACAGAACAGTACACTTTCAGAAACTATATTTAACTATTTTGTTATTCACTATACAGCAAGACTTTTATATTCAGGTGAATTTTCTAACCTTGAATTACAATGTATTTGTTAAAACTATCCTCTATAACAAATAAATACATGCCAACATTGGTAAGTTATATCCCTATCCTCAGACTACTATGTTTGATTTTTTTTAAAACTACCCCATGTTAAATTCTGCAAGCAAATGTCAAGTAGAGTTTCTCGTCTATGACTAATGTAGCTGTGCTTGAGCTTGAATTAAGGGAGGCCATGTGTTCTTTTTTTTAATGAAAAATAAAAGTACAAAGAAAAAATTATATACTGCACTAGGATTCTCATCCTTTTTTTTATGAGTTAGTACATTTGTTTGCCTGTAATTTTAGTTCTATAGATGTCAATTCTACCAGGCTATCACATGTTGGTGTAAAATACCCCACCCACTTTAAAATACTCCACCCTACTCATGTTGTGCCAATGACTGCAACATGAAGAACATGGCAGTGTATTTATTAATTTCATTTTTAGTGGAGGTCCTTTCCAGGCACACCATCATGTGATGAGGAGCTTCTCCGACCCTTTTGGAAGAGATCCTTTTCGGAGTATCGCGGATGGAAGAGATCATCGTGGGTCCTCC
The DNA here is from genome assembly GCF_017654505.1 of Polyodon spathula. NCBI lineage: Eukaryota > Metazoa > Chordata > Actinopteri > Acipenseriformes > Polyodontidae > Polyodon > Polyodon spathula. The sequence continues at coordinate 35,824,162 of NC_054547.1, read as the reverse complement.
GATTCCAACATGGCACCGAGAGAGGAGTGCAGGGTATGGGCAGCTACAGCCAGTCTTTTCATTTTCCATGGAACATGGAAATATTAATCAGGAATGATGGAATATTTATCTTTAATGTGCCATACCCCCCCCCCCCCAGTAACTTCATAATTGTCATGAGAGATTGATCAAGGCACAGTGTGAAAGGAAAAATGACTGCAGTTTTTTAAAATACAGATAAGATTGAAACTATTGCTAAACCTGTTACACTTTTGTAGACCACAGTTGCAATGCCTCTTTGAGCAGAACATTACATTAAGCCTGTGGCTTTTTTTTCACATTCTCCTCCTTCACAAACTGGTGTCATAAGCTGAGGAACTGCTGTTGTGTAGAGTCAGAGTACAATCTTACAACCTGCATGATAACATGGATCCTTCCTTGGACAGGAGAGGCTGAAGATGCCACAGGATTTTTGTATGTTTGTAATTGTTTGGTGGCTACCTCTAGTCAAGCACAAAGTGTTTCTCATACAAGCAATTCAGATCTGTCATACAAAGAGTGCAAAACATACACTCAACTTGATTACAGGTAAGCACTGAACACTAATAATAATAACATTAGTTAGAAAAATAAAAAATAACAAAAAGCTGAATTCTTTGTCATTTACATTCAGCGGACTTATAAGTGTAGTTGCTGAAACTAGCTTCCAATCAGGACGTGACTTAAATTTGTGATCATCATACAGCCAACATACTGAAAGGCAAAAATGACCTGTGATTCATATTCCTTATATTCCCTGTCCTGACCAAGGCAGCCGAGAGGTAAAGTTACTGTCAGTTCATTGCATGAGAGTCCAGGAACACAGAGGCGCATCTCAAGGCTGATTTTTCATATCCTGGCCCGTCAATCAAAAACTAGGATTAAAATCCATTCTGAACACAAGCCTTGAGGCAGATTTGCTTAAAGAAAAGGCAGACTGCATCATGACACACCAGATGTCTTTTGACTAGATTGTATCATGACACGCCACGTTTCTTTTGACTAGATTGTATCATGACACGCCACGTTTCTTTTGACAAGTCTTTCAGTATTCCATTTACAAGAAGTCGAGGCTTCCCATGCCAAGTCGTTTAAAATGAAACAGAACTGTCATCATCTTTTTAGCTGAACTGGTAGACTTAACTTGCAAGATCCAGCTCCCCATTACTGCAGTTGGAAAATCAGTGTTTGTTTTACATTGAACCCGGTGTAAGCTAAGTTAGTTGCCTAACATCTGCACTTTCTGTCGGCATAAAAATAGTGTTATGTGATCCTGGGTAGCTGTGGGTCGTAGAAAAAAGAAAACCGAACATGGTGTATAATTGACATGCTCTGTAACTCAATAGCACAAAGATATGAGACTTAATGAACACAAAAGGCTGTCATCCAGGGGTCACAGAAGGTTACAGCTGAACATGCAACCCCTAGTCTTGCAAGATGACAACGTTATCTTTAACTGGGTGTATTTATAGCAGTGGAGGGCTGCATTGTTCTGCAGTATACCCTAACATTTCAACATTGACAGGTTTTGCAGTATTACACATTGCAAACGAGTTAACTTATAAAAGTTTTTGTTTTCTTTAATACTCGATTTTAATTTGGTAGTTGTAAGCATGCTTATTGTGAAAAAACGGTTTCTAGTCTAGTATTCCCAGGGATCATGATACTGTACCTTGCATCCAGCTTTCAGATCTTGTTTTGTCAAGAATTAATTTTATCATGAGTATCCTAAAATTAGCCTCACACAAATGTTCCACCAATGCTTCTGCTTTTGGCAATGTTACCTTTCTGAAATGAAGTTATGATAGCTGGCACTTAGCTGTCAGATTACCAGGTTTGAATGCAGTTTGTAATGACTGGCCAGTGTGCTGTGAGCATTTACAGTGTTTGTCTTCAGTTAGAATACACATGTTATACACATTTTCAGGAAGAAATCAGGTATTGTTTGCACTGAGCAGAAAAGCAAGGCTTTGTATCTGAAAATGAATTAAAACTCTATGTAAACCTTGTTAAAGGGGCTCATTGTTGAGTGGCCAGAGGACACCCTACAGTGGGAGTCTTATGATGACCAGCTGACTGTGCTTTGAAAAGCACAGAACTGCTAAACATAGTTTTTGCATTCTCTTTTAACTATCAAGTGTTAAACCGACTCCTCTCTTCGGGTTATATTTATCCACGGTAATTGCTTTCATCAAATGCCAGCTTGTACATAGAGCGATGACCTTTTTTTTTCACAGAAGCAAGCTGAGAGCTTTGTGTCAACATGCAATATAAAAAAACCTGGCAGGTCTCAAGTGTCTAGCAATAAAACACCCAAAATTGAATGTACACCACATCGCTTCCTTGAGCTGTAAAAGACTTGACAGTTTTACTGTTATTATTTTACCAGTCGGTTCATTTTTCAATTAATTTACAATCAAGCTTTGTGCATGCCTGCATATTTATTTTGTTTTATGGAGAAAATTAAGTATGTGACTTCAAGGTGGAAGTTTTTATTTTATTTTTTTTTCTACAAAACAAAAGTTTGTCAAGGTTCAAGTTGGTGTATATTCATAATGCCAAGTTTTTAATCGCTGCCCTGTTGGCTGTGAGTATTTTACGTAGTGTTTATCTTCAGCGTCACAGCTGGCTGCTTCTAGAATTACTTATGGTGTGATATATTGTGAAATGATCAATTGTGTTTTTCCCACTTTATCAATATATAGGTAATTAAACATGGCATTTGACCATAAATATAATATTGACAGTTTTTAATTGACCCATTTTAAGCCAATTAGAGTACAATTGCATAAGTAATTGTCTTTGTGAATATGCCCTTCTCAATAGGCTCCAGATGGAAGGAGCCCTTTCAGCATGGTGGATAGCGTGATTGCAAACATGAGGAACACGATGAGAGACATGCACAGAAACTTTGTAAGTATCCCAAGAAACCCAAGAAAGGATACAAGCAAACACAGCCGTCTAGACTGGGAATAGCTCTAGATTCTAATTTGACATTATTATGTTGAAGCTAGAATTACTCGTTCATAGTCCTGTTTAGCATAGATAGGGATATGAGCCGGGTGCAGGGACTGGTCCTATCGAAGTGTCCCTTAATAAACTTTGAAATCTGGTATCCAGTGTTAAAATTAACCCCTATGCATATGCATTTAAGGATTTGAATTTAGATTGTTTAATATTATGAAGTACTGAGAAGTAGCTCTAAGGACAGCAATAAAGGGGGATGCACAGTTCTGAAAGATGACTTAAACATTATTATACTTCAAAAGGCAAGTGTCCACCAGCAAAACTGATATGTGATATTTTTATCCAAAATGTTTTAAACCTTAAATTATGGGCCAGCACTGTGGGAGTATTTTTAATGGGGAAAGGTCATTGATCAGTAACGCATATTCTGAATATTTATTATTAAAAAGCATATCAAAGCTAAGATGCATTTCAAAATGTGCAAACCACCTTTTAAGCTTTGTGGGTTTACAAAAGCAAACAAACAAAACAAAATATATGTATTTCAAAAAGAGTGTTTGTTTCTGTGTATGCCAGGATAACCTTTCTCTGGACTCCAACACACACTCGTTCTCCTCGTCTTCAGTGATGACGTACTCAAAGGTTGGGGACGAACATGCAAAGGTTTTCCAGGCTTCAAGTCAAACTCGTAGAGTTCCTGGAGGGGTAAGTGACAAACCCATTGTAGTGAAATGATTTTAAATAGGAGCACCATTATACTTGGAGCAAATGCAAAGGTGAACAATGTTACCCAATCAGTAATGTAATCACTAGTTAAAAATAGGCGCAGTAGAAAGATAATGGTCTTTTATTGTTTGTATTTACATTGTATTGTGCAGTAACCCATTGGTAAATTATCAAGGTGTTTCTATTAATAATTCCCAGCAGAGTGTTAAGTGGTAGCTTAGCATTCAAAAACCTATCAGTTTAAAATCCTAACAGTTACTTGTCCTCTCACACAAAGAACAGGAAAGTAGTGTGTTTTGTTCTCTTCACATTATTTTATTGTTAAGATTGAAAGGTTACAAAAATATGTCAGTGGGGGGGGAAAAATATCTCTTTATATCTCAGATATTAAGATTGAGTTATGCTGTTGTGATAGATCGTTAACACTCTATTTACAGAGGTGCTAGGAATATGTTTTTTATTCTTATTGACTGGCAGCACACAGCTAAAAATATCACCTGGCATTGTTCTGCTCAGCAGAAGTTATAGCCAAGAAATACACATTAGTCACAGTTTAAATGCTTCTAATTTATCATGTCCTTTCGTGGTTTTAAATGGTTACTCTTCTAAATGTGTTACTGTTGTAATGATGGATTTGAAATGGATTTTAATAAAGCGGGGAGTGTGTTTGACATGTACCCATTGCAAGTACTTAAGATACATTTGATTTTACTGAACTAAGAAGTCATGGATAACAAGTTGAGCTCAGATGAGATATTGGTGTCTCTCCCACATAATTTTTTTTTTTCTCAGCGAAACAACCAAACGTATATTTGCACAGCATTTTAGGTGATGCTTTTTGTCTTTGAAATAATCTAAAAAAAAATGTTTCTGACCTCTCCATGTTAGGTGTATTGCTGATGATTGTATCTGAACCAGGTGGATTAATATGGATTTGAAATCTGCCACTGTTTATCTTAGTGAGACCATGGATTACAAAGAGATTGTCAATGATTGTTTGACCACTTTGTTTGAGTATTGAAAATAGGTCAGTGAAAGATGTTGTGCGGCCCATCCCAGATTAAACAAAACTAATCCCAATGTCATTTCTGTCTAAAGATCAAAGAGACTAGACGGTCACTGAAAGATTCTGAGAGTGGGGTAGAGAAGATGGCTATCGGGCATCATATCCATGACCGTGCACATGTCATCGCACAGTCTCAAAACTGGAAGACTGGAGATCAGGAGAGGAATGAAGAATTTCTCAACTTGGATGAAAGTATGCTTTAAATTTTTCTACCCCCCCCCCCCCCCCCCCCCCCCCCCCCCCCCCCCCCGATTTTTCGTGGCACCTGTGGACACCCTGTGGAAGTTGACACTTTTCAATCACTAGCCTATAGATAGACACTCGTGATTTGGTGTGCTTGACCAAATCACAAATCAGTTGATGAACAACTAACCGCAGTGGCGATGGTAACTCTTGACCCGTGAGAGGAAACCAATTGAGATTACAATTACAAAGCAATTTCACCCCCAGTTGTAATGTATACTTTCTTCCGAAACAGCTGAAGCCCAGTCATTTGATGAAGAGTGGCAGAGCGGAGTTTCAAAATTCAAGCCATCTGTGCCCCTGCCCCACTTGGAGGGACCTAAACATAGAACTGTGCACCGCGCAGCGATAGCCAAACCTGATGATGCAGCAAGAAGGTAACCCTAACAATGACATGCAAATCCAATACATGTAATAATGAATCAGTCATGGTGCGTGCAGTATGTTACATTGGGTAAAGAAATATGGCACATCCTGTAAGTCTATACTGGTAGATTTACAGTAAAATGTTGACTGGTCTATGAAAGCAGGGTATTCGCTTTCTTTTTTCATTTAGTTTAGAGGGGCAATCGGCAACCAATTCCTAATTGAAAATGGGACAGGTAATAATCAAAAATAAGCCATCCATTGAGAACACTTTATATTCTTAAACAAGAAACAAAACCACGTAGACTCTTCACACAAGCCTCCAAATGCAACTGAAACCTGGACGTGCTAGCAGGTAAATAGGTAGCTCTCGTTTACCAGGCTGATTTTTTTTTTTATCATGTTTTTTTGCGACCTGTAAAAATGTTAACGGTTGAACAAACCCTTAGATCTGATGCTGCTTGAATCTTTACATAGATTTGTTATTTCTTTACCGTTACAGAGAGAAGCATCTCCCGAAGGCTCCTGAAGAAGTGAAAAAAATACATTTGAAAGAACTGAGTGTGAACGGATCGGGATTGAAAAACAACCATGAATAAAATACTAAAATCAGGCAACATGTTCTGGTGCTTCATCGTTTATCCAAGACCAATCATACTTGGTTTTAAGTGTTGGTTTGCATTGTATAGAGATCAATCTTATAGTTTACTGACTGTTGAAATGTTCTTTTTTCTACCTTCAAATCAACAGCTAGAACGATCATTTTGTTATTTTGATATCGATTCATAAGGTAATGCACTTTACAAAATATATACAGCATGATACCTGTGCTGTTTGTTTAAGATTGATCTTCCTAGATACAAAATATCTCAATTTGTTCTCATATGGATCAGTTCAATAGATGATAATGTGTAAGATTGTAATCTTTGATTTAATTTTCAATAATATATCATTACTGCATATTACTGTGTTTTCTTTAACTGGTGTATGGCTGATTCCAGTTATAAATGTGTTCACTTTAGTAAGTTACATGAACACTATCAAGAGTGAGCATGCTTGATATTACTTTCGTCGTACCGATAGCTGCTTTGATGCATTTTTACAGTCTTACTGAAACTTGCATTCTGTATGATCCAAATTGCAAAAGGAAATGAGATATTCTTTGAGATAGTACTTTGACATAGGAAATATCTTTGTACACATTCTTCTACTGAATATGCCCCACAAAGTATGGTTACAGTACTTCCCCCTTTTAAAAAAAAAGCCTCAGTAGGTTTTTTTTTTTTTTTTTTTTTATATTACTTGTTCATTTTCATACTTTGTTCTTAATCAGACTGTGTTCTGTGACTTTTTTTTATTTTTTACAATTAATACTGTTGATAAATAACTACAATAGCTGTTACCAGGTTGTTGTTTGATACAGAAAGAGTAGAACTGTTCACATTTGATGTTGTAAACTATCATCAGGTTCCAAAAGAACTGACTTAATGCAACAACAGGATGTTACTCGTGTAACATCCTGTTGAAAACCCTCGTGACCTTGCAGGTTTTCCTTCTACCCATTTACACAAGTAAACAAATCCTCTAGCATTGCCAAAATACTACAGTAACCCAATGCAGTAAGTACTAAAAGGTGTTCAGACAATCTGTACTATATAACAGAATTGTTAATTACACATGTCATTGTTTTACGTAATTCCTAGAACTGGGTAACAGAAAGTACCAAAAATATATAGTTTTCATCACATGTGTTTCTGTGAAGCTGTGCCACTGAAATAACATGTTTCTACACAGATTTCCATACTCAGTTTCTTTCATGCTCTATTTTGTTTTCAGTGTGTGGGTTCATTGTCAGTAAATGAAGATGCTGCTGATGGTATCGCACTCCACTGAAAGGACTGATTTTAACGGCACCAATTTGAACAAATAAACATGTGATCTTTAATAACGCTGTCCATTCTGAAAACTCAATGCTTTTATTTATTTATGTATCTCTTTATTTGTTTCGGTGTGCATTAAGTGACAATGGGCCTCATCACACTTTCTGCATTACACCCTCTTTATTCTTTTTTTTTTTCTGTAATTTACGTTTATTTTCATATTATTTAAATTTAAATTTCAACTCAAAAGGAAAAGTATAAAATGTAAACCAACGGCACTTGGTATTTCTTTTTTTTAGTGTTGTGGGAATATAATCATGAAACACCATCGTTAAGTTTACCAAGTTTTATCATGCAGATGCTCTCAGGGAAAGCCGAGTTCCTATCTTTCACCAGCAGGTGGCACCAAAATTACCGCATGTGCTGTTGCACAATTTAGTTGAAGTAGGTTTTGATTTCTAGTGAGGACGTTATCTTAAACTTTAACACCTTTTAAAGTTTAAACTAACGTTCTCACTACAAATCAGATGCTACTCAGATTAAGTGTCAAATCCCACTTCACCTGCGTTTAAAAAGTTTAAATGAAGCCCACATTTTTGTTATGAAAACTGCTATTTCAGACCCATCTTGTGCCAGTACGGGTCATGGTTTGCTTTTTTTGTTTTTTAATTCCATTAAAAAAAAAAAAAAAAGATCTCAGAATCCTAATTTAATGTTCATTTTGAGTAAAAAGATTTGTAAATTTGGCACATAGCTCATAAAGTTCATATATATTATAATATATATATAGATATATATATCTATATATCTATATTATATATCTTATATATATATATATTATATATATATACTTACATAGTTGAATTGCAATTAACGTCACATTTGGAAACACACTTTGTCCAATGATATATTCAATATATTATTAGTCCTCGAAATGATTAGTTGTATTTATGTATTTATTTTTAATAGGTACGTGTTAATACAGCAGCATTCAATATGTTATCCTCCGCTTGGAAGAGGGCGGTATGGTATTGGTTCGCTAGCCCTCTTTCCCAGCGATTTCTATCTGTCCCTTCAAAGGAAGCGTGTGCTGTCTTTACTGTCGTGCCTTTCATAATCCGGATGTGGTGTCGTGCAAGGAACCGGCGTGACATTCACTCTGACATCTAGCGGGGAGTTGGGTCTGGAAGAATTGGGATTTTGTTTTCATTTTTACACACGTTTACAGATTTAACAAAAAAAAAAAAAGATTGCTAAAATGCATGTGCTGAGAGCGGCACTGCTTCTGGGCCGACGGCACCTGAAAAGCACTTGCCCTTTAACTGTAAGAAAGGTAAACCGATTTAAATGATGAAGTTTAGTAATGGCCCCTTAAATTCTGTAGCTTTTCCCTGTCGGTTATATAACTTATTGTTTTATGGCTCTGTCGGTTTTCTAGTAGCTCATATGTTCTAGTTAATGTGTTGGTTTTACCTCTACAATTAATCGGAGATTAACTAGGCTATGCTGTATGTTCTGTAATATTAGATTGCTGCATTCGCTCCAAGTTCCTCAGTGAAACAGTGATATAGTCTTCTCTTGAAATCGCTCGATCTACCGCTAAATTCCGGCTAAGACTGTTCCAAAATTGCTTAACCGTGCACCCGAGGTATCTGCAGTACACATAGGACCATCAACTCTTATTGGGTGAAAGGCAAAATCAATACGTTCCACTCAACAGAAAGCCTTTCGCTTTATCGAAATACCGAAAACCTGCAGCTTCGGGTTCAGTGAGCTTTTAATGAAAGCGTCGTGTGTTGTTTTCTAGAACACCTGTTAAGAAGAAAACCGTAGGACACGAGCATGCATTCATTATACAAGGCATAGGCCTATACCACTGTCATTATATAAGCACAAAATACCTGAAGTGTGCTGTGCTTTGTCTTTCCTGTGTATCATTTGAACTGCATGTATCCTGTGTTGTAGTTGGTTAATTAATACCATTTTTCAAATGGCCCTTACTTTTTATGCCACTAGGTGTCGTTTACAGTTTACAAGTGGTAGTGTCTTTCTACAGATGAGACAGGATTTCAGGATTATATATATATATATACACATACAGGTTTTGAGATTTTCTACAATAGAAAACAATACAATTATTCAGAGCTGTACCAGGAATTCAATTGCTTTTGAATATAAAATAAACTGTTTTTTTAATGTTGATTTATTATTATTATTATTATTATTATTATTATTATTATTATTATTATTATCTTTCCTTCCAGTTGTTGATAAACAGCTGCAGAGATTGTTCTTCTGGCATCATACCCAATGAGTTAATCAGGAATATCGGCATCTCTGCTCACATCGACTCTGGGAAAACCACTCTCACAGAGCGGGTTCTCTACTACACTGGCAGAATAGCACAAATGCATGAGGTAGTGTTGCTGTTCTTGTTTAATTGTAATGTACACCTTGCGTGTCCTTTTGACTATCTACATGCTTCAGCATGTTCATTGAAGAATGGTGGTTGAGGTGGTGTTATTTATTACTTAATAATTTATTATTCAGCATTGTTTCAATTCAGTGAAGCTCTTTTGTGATCCTCTGTGTGTATCTCTCCATCATGCCCAGGTGAAGGGAAAAGATGGAGTTGGAGCCATAATGGATTCAATGGAACTTGAACGACAACGAGGAATCACAATCCAGTCTGCTGCTACTTACACCATGTGGAAAGGAACCAACATTAACATCATTGATACACCAGGTACAGCAATATACTGGATTACTGCTACTATCACATGTAGAGAAAGGGAGTAGGTTTAAATACTGTAGTACTACACAACGATGTACTACAATTGTCCTTACAACGAGTAAATCAAACACAAAAAAATGTGTTGTACTTACAATTCATTCTAAAGAACACAATTTAAAAATAAGAAATTGTTCAACGTTGTCTGCTTTTTACAATGTCGCACCTCCCACTGTAAATCCATCTCAGTTCTGCTTGCTGCTTCGTAGTATGTCTCGTGCAGTAGTCAGTGTGTTACAAAAGCTGCATGAAATATGCACATAAATCATGCAAGTGCGCTCTGTAGCCCTGGCAACTAGTAATAAAGTTGTCACCAAGCGGCGTGCAGTTGCTAATATCAGAATTCTATTTACATACATTAAAGTCTATGGGACCGGATTGGACATTTTTGGTAGCCGGATTATATATTAGACACAAGTGTTTTTGTTTATTTTTCCAGAGCCCTGGAATGCTTGCATGAAGAGCGCCATATGACAATTGGAGTTAAATTGTTTTACCAAACTACTAAATCACAATGTAGTTGTTTGTAATGTAATTATTCACCTTAGTGCATTTCAGATTATACTGTATATTTTATTATCAGTTTCATTTTAACAGTATCCTTTACCGATGTTTTTCTGTAATGGTTATATTTTCCTTATTTGTAAATACTGTTATAGTATTATACTTTTAGTACTTTGCTCCATAAATGACTAACTTTCTATACAAACACTGACAGCTCTCGTTGTGTTGCATTCACTCGAGTATATCATTGAAATGGTGCCACAGAGAATGAATTACCGTATGCTAAGAGGTTCAAAACAGAGGAGTGCTATTAAAGCATGTTAAAAAATGTTTCTCCAAAGAAACAAATGCATTAATCGCTGAAGTTAACTGCGATTAATTGGCAGCCCTTATATATACAGTATTTTGCCCAAGGCTTCACATTCAGGCAGTGACTAAACTGAGATGTAATCCTGACTATTTAATCCAATAATTTTGGATTAAATTCACTTTTACTTCACTTTACACTTTACTGAGTAATGTACTCTGTAAAGCTCGTTCATGCTTTACTGGGTAATGATGTCCCATCTTTGTGGAATGTGTGCTGCAGGTCACGTTGATTTCACTATTGAGGTGGAGAGGTCTCTGAGAGTGCTGGATGGAGCCGTGCTGGTGCTGTGTGCGGTCGGAGGAGTGCAGTGTCAGACCATGACAGTGAACCGACAGATGAAGCGCTACAATGTCCCCTGCTTGACGTTTATTAATAAGCTGGACAGACTGGGAGCTAATCCGACCAGAGCTTTGCAGCAGATGAGGTAACTATTGTACGCACATCAATCCAGTGCTTGCTATATTCTTCCAATGCCAGTTAAAAGTTGTTAATGTGTTTAGGGTTCTTGATGGTTTGATTTTATATATATATATATATATATATATATATATATATATATATATGGATATGTGGCTGTTTCTGCTTTTAGGAGAGGATAGTGTTCTTTGAAACTAGTTTATTATTGGCTTCTGAGCCTTGAAATGCAGAAATTCTACCACAGGAGGGCAGTCTTGCACATTTATAGCGTAAACATAGTCTTTGTTTTGCTTTCACAGTGAGGTTCAGTACTATACACACTGAAAAAGATTTATAGTAAATACTCAGCTGTCGGTGCTGTAACCATTAGAAAAGGTTGTTTCATTTTTACCATTTTTGTTTTGTTTGTCACACAGAACCAAACTGAACCACAATGCTGCCTTTCTCCAAATACCCATTGGTCTCGAGGGGAATTTAAAAGGAATTATAGATCTCATTGAAGAACGAACCATGTACTTTGAAGGGCCATTTGGGTAAGCAAATATCTTAACTAGATACATGTTGTGCTCCCCTGCTTTTCACATAGTATAATTACTCCTAAACAATGTAATATACGTTGCATGGAGTGCAGGATGCGTCCCACAGCCTGGAGATCGTTGGTTCGAGGCCAGGCTATTCTACTGCCGACCGTGGACGGGAGTTCTCAGGGGGCAGCACACAGTTGACCCAGCGCCATCCAGGTTGGGAGGGCTTCATCGGCCAGGGTGTCCTAGGTTCACCGCGCACCAGCTACCCCTGTAGAATGGCCCGGGCGTCTATGGGCTTGCCTGTAAGTTGCCCTGAGCTGTGTGGTCCTCTGACGCTGTAGCTCTGAGGTGGTTGCATGGCAGGCCTGCAGAGTGAAAAGAAGTGGACGGCTGACGGCACACGTTTCGGAGGACGCGTGTCTCTGTCTTAGTCTCTCCTGAGTCAGCGCGGGGGTGGCAGCGAGTTGGGTTGAAATAAAAAATAATTGGGCTTTCCAACTTGGGGAGAAAATGAAAAAAAGATATTGGTGATTCTAAATTAAAAAAGAAAAGTTATATACCAGGAGTAGTTGCATGTGCTCATAAAGAAAGGGGAAGTTTAAGCTGTTAAACAATCTACTTGATATTACATTGGATCCTCTACCATATTCTTGATTTTTTCTGTTTCAAGCAACACAAACTGCAATACATGGTCATGTAACCAAGAACATTTTCACTGGGGAGTCCAACCAGACATCTCAAGAAAGCAATCTTCATATTACATGGAGGCATTTAACCACTGATCCCCTTCTGTCTCCCACAGTCAGAACATTAGATATGATGAAATCCCAGCCGAGTTCAGATCCGAAGCCACGGACAGGCGTCGGGAGCTGGTGGAGTGTGTCGCCAATGCAGACGAGCAGCTGGGAGAAATGTTTCTGGAGGAAAAGGTCCCCACAGTTGCAGACTTGAAGGTGACCATTTAAGTTGTTAGTTTTTCGTTTTCAAGTTTAAAATGTTTTTTTTTTTCTTTTGCATATCACACGAGGAGAGGTGGTTAGAAATGTAGAAATGCTTCATTGACAATGTCTATTTTTATTTATCATTTTTCCTCTCCAGGCTGCAATCAGGAGAGCTACTGTGCAGCGCTGCTTCACGCCTGTGCTCATAGGAAGTGCTTTGAAAAACAAAGGAGTTCAACCCCTGCTGGATGCTGCCTTGGATTACCTGCCCAACCCAGCAGAAGTACAGAACTTTGCAATTGAAAACCAGGGGTAAGCTCTCTTACTATATGTTTCGATCCAGTTTGTTATCCGGCCTGTCTAACTTCCTGTGTCGCTTCCCTCTTCCAGACACTGATTTTAACAATCGTTTACGAGAATCTGGAATATGTAACCAGGTTCGCTGCTAAGTGTACGCCCATGGCAACACTTTTTCCTTTACCACTTTGTCTAACTTTAGATGTATGATACTAGGTGTCGAAGTCCACATGCATCGGGTCAGTGCTTCAGCTTCATTATGATATTGATTTAATGATGTAGCGCCGACAGCCTTTTGTGCCAGGATGTATGGCTTTTCAGAATACCACATCTGTCTTGTATGATGGTAATAGCTCACAGCTACTTAAAATGACAATATAGTTTTTCTAAGGGGAACTCATTTTCCTTGTGCCTGGTGCACCAGAGTCGTCTGTCTTGTTTTTTATTTTGTAAAATAGTGCACTGTCTGCTTGGTCATGTCTTGAGGATTAGCTTCTTCTACTTTGATGCATACAAAGAACCTGAATGTCTTGCTAGTTGGACTTATTCACTAGGTCTTTAAGCATTTTTTTTTTTTTTCTACAGGGAATCAAACAAGGTCACTAAAATTTTAATGGACCCCACAAGAGATGAATCTCAGCCTTTTGTGGGCTTGGCTTTTAAATTGGAGGTAGGTCCCATCCCCGTCTGAAGAAACAAGCTTTCATGACAATCTGAAATGGAAAATTGGTAAACAGTGAACACTTTGTCTGTTTAACCTTTGAAGCCTAGTAGGAATAAGCATGGTAGTTTTTCAGTTGTAATGGAAAAGGGGACACATGTGTATTATACATATTGGTGTTTATTTAGATGCATTAGGGGTTAATTTATTAGCGCCACTGTCAGTGTCGTCAGGTCTTATTGAAAGCAATTAACTGTTTAAGGCAGTGTTTATAGTGTATTCAGATGAAGAACCATATTGTGTATTCCAAGCATTTGTGAGGTACTCATTTCTTTTCAGATTAAGGGCCTCATTCACTAAACAGCGGTAACGTGTTTTGCACACAGTAAGCCCCTTTACTGTGTGTTTTGCACACCTGCTGTATTCACTAACCAGTGGCAGGCAGGCAACCTAACGCGTGGGGAAAAAAGCATGCAGATAAAAGAACCGCATTCGAGTCAGTTAAATATATATGAGTAATGTTAATATGTGGATATGTATACAAATCTCATCACTAAGTACCGCGAGGGAGGTATTTGATATGCAAACCATATTCATTTAACGGTGCTAACTTTTCTAGGTGCCTCGGCGTGTGTTGAAAGTACCGCTTATTGAAACCAGACGGTGTCACAGAACCAGCAGAAGAGCTGCACAAGAGAGCGAGAAGAGTCAGGGAGAGAGTATTTCGGACCAGACAGATGTTACTAATCTCTAATTGTGGTGATGTGCTTAATAGTCTCGTCTGAGTGTGTCACTATCTCCCTAATGTCTTTTATAAAGAAAAACACAAAAGCTTCGGTTTTGTGATTTCAGGTTTACAGTTAACATTTCTAATATTTTGGGATTAAAGGAAACAAAAGTCTGTGGGAATTACAGGATCGTTTTAAAACTTTGTTTATTTTTAAAGATTGTTTCAATAGCAACTCAAGTTCCAATGTTAATGTACTCATGCATCCTCAGACAGTCCGGGATACATGAAGATTACGAGGCAGGTGTATATGCAACACTTTTGTCTATGCTTATATATTTCTGTAGTTTTCATGTACTTGTGATATATAAGTAGGCTATGCTTAAAACAGCTTTAAAATATACAAAAGAAACTATAAATATATGAATGTACACAGGGTGCGAGTTGAGGTGCAGTCATAAATACAGGCAATCAAATGGCATCAAATGTTAGTTATGTTGATGTTTTGAAAGTGTTAAAAGTTCACGTTTTGCCAAACACTTTCTGAAATGAAAATATTGAACTTTGACAGAGCGAGTGCTTTGCTGACTTTTGATTTAATATTACAAAATAAATCGGGGAGATCAAGTTGAACAACCAAATATTTATTTGATTTGCAGAGCTAAACATACATGTTCTATTAACAATTACTGTCTCGCAGCACGCTGTGATTTGGGACAAGACCCTCGCATTTATTTTGTCCTTAATGTTCATGTTTCAGCACCAAAAAAACCTTTCATAGTTCCCCACTACTTCCTCTGCTAATACATTTAGCCCACTATAATACAGTGTGTGTAAACTTCTTGCTGAGTTCTGCGCGCTGTGACAATTTGCAGATCAACCATTTAGCTTGCTTTATGTGCGTATAATTAGCTTAGTGACTAGAGCTACTGCTGGTTCAATTTTGCGTGCAGTGTGGCTTCCCTCTGCCACGAGGTGATTCCGTCATTTACCGCCGTTTAGTGAATGAGGCCCTAAGTGCTTGAAACAATGTCCTACGTACATGATATGAACCAGTTACCCTTCCCTGTGTGTAGTAGCAACAGGTGTCCACTGGATGCTGTCTATAGACACAAAGGAGCTCCTTAATACCTGATTCACACCTGTATAGGATCTGTGTTGAAATTGCACATATAGTGCTTTTTTATTTTATTTTTAATTTTCTCAACTGAAGCAAACTTTTAAAATTGTATTTTGTCCCTTCCTGCAAGGCCGGCCGGTTTGGGCAACTCACGTATGTGCGTGTCTATCAGGGAGCTCTGAAGAAGAGTGAATATATCTACAACACCAGAACTGGGAAGAGGGTCCGAGTGCAGCGCCTGGTCCGGCTTCACGCAGATCAGCTGGTGGTAAGAGATGGAGAATGACAGAGCAGGAGCTAACAAGCACTTCCGTCTCTGTAGTAAAGAATGTGTGTTTAACTAAACCATTAGGACTCCTCTTGGACAGCGACTCGTCCAGCTGTTTTTTAGAGGTGTGTTTGTTATGGGCCTCTGGTTCCAATGCAGAGATTGCCAGGTGCCCCTCTCACTTCTGTGTACAGTATAGAAACATTCTCTTGCTGACAGACACCCAGTTGTTGCCTTGGCTCTGAATAAGTATATTTTAACAGAATTCCATACTGCGAATAACAAAGCCTGCTACTAGAGAAAGTCCGATCAAGTGAAATTTAAGCATTTATTTGAATGGTGGTTAAGGCAGTGTAATGCACGGCTAGCTATAATGTTTTCAATGAGCTTCACCTGTTCTGTAGTTCACTTGTTCCGTTTCTGCTCCAGGATGTAGAAGAAGTGTATGCTGGGGATATCTGTGCCTTGTTCGGAATCGACTGTGCCAGCGGGGATACCTTCACAGCACGGAGCAGTGTCAGTCTCTCCATGGTGAGTAGGGTTTTGCTTCTTGGGAGAAAGAGGTTCTCGAATCCTCTGAGTAAATGTTGGTGTTTTACCAGAAGTTGCATTTACAAAATTCTCAATCTTGTTTTCTTGCAGGAGTCGATTCATGTCCCAGATCCAGTTATATCAGTAGCTATGAAACCTGCCAACAAGGTGACTTTTTCATCCTCCTGTTTTTATTCAGACTGATTTTACTATATTTGTGATGCATGGCAAAGCAAAATATTACCGTCAGTACTGTATATTCTTAATAGAAAGACAGCAGAATTGGTAACACTGTACTCAATATAGAAATTAAACAGTCAAAGATGCAAACAGTCTAGAAAAGCTTGAGAATACCAGTGTCTAAAATTGTATTTATTTATTTTTAGAATGACTTGGATAAATTTTCCAAAGGAATTAACCGCTTTACAAGAGAAGACCCTACTTTTAGAGTCCACTACGATACTGAGAGTAAAGAAACCATCATATCAGGAATGGGAGAGCTGCATCTAGAAATCTACGCCCAGGTAAGCCTGGGACAAAACACTATGCAAGGCAGACTCGTATTAAAGCTTGCAAACTTTCATATTTCATAACCAATAATAAACATTGCTTTTGCACTGGAGCTTATACTGCTGGGTTAACAGACTCCAATTAGTGCTAATAAAACCAGCTGTGATGTGTTTGTATAATATTAAATGGTAGTTCAGCAATAATAGATTTTGTACCTAATTATGACCATCGCAGAATAAGGTGGTAGAGAAGAACACGCTATTCAAACTAGAGGAGCGTCACCATTATCAACTCAGATGGGGGGAAAAAAATAACCTTTATTTGTTTACCTATTTAAAGCCCCGACTCTTAAGTTGTTGCAAACCTTGTCCTCCTTGGAGAGGATGTGAAAGAATGAAATGTCTCTCTTTCAGTTTGTTCACATTGATGTAAAATTAAAAACAGATTCCCATTGTTGCCTTTAGAGAATGGAAAGAGAATACAACTGCGCTTGTGTCACGGGAAAGCCTAAAGTAGCCTTCAGAGAATCGATTGGTGTGCCTCAACCGTAAGTACTCGACCCACTCAATATTACCATTGTCATGGGGTGGGAGAAGGCAGGCAAGAACACAGTATAGAAACAAAGCACAATATTAAAACCACAATGCGTTTTAACAGAACTTTAATGCCAGTTTTAATCACTGTTCAGATTACTTGCACACACTGGACTAAATCTAAGGATAGCAGAAGAGCGTTGTATTCTTTTCTCTGAGATACAATTAACTAGAAAGAAGTAAATGTGACACTTGAAACTCCTGTACGTAGGGTTATATGACTATTTCAGCTGATGTTGCTTCTTGCTGTAAGCAGGTGGAGGATTGAACTGCTGGCTGAACTAGATTTTGTGTTATTCTGCCGATGGTTGCTTCATTGTGTCTTTGGGCAGTAAGTGGCACTGTGTAACTGTCACTCCTTGTGTAGGATTCCAAGCAACCTGCATGTGCCAGTGAATAATTTCCTGTAAAAAAAAAATATATATATATAGATAGATAGATAGATAGATAGATAGATATATAGATAGATAGATAGATAGATAGATAGATAGATAGATATAGACATATAAAAATAAAATAAATTGTAGTGGTAATAATACACTGTGTTTGCAGTTTTCTGTTTAGATTTTTTTTTTTAAATGATAGATGGACAGATGGATGAATGATTTTTTTTTTTTTTTTACCTGCGATACCATCTCATGAAGCAGGACTACATAGTCAAAGGCAAGCAGGTCATTCTCAGAGTTCTGTAATTAGAAGCCCAGCAGTAAAGAATGTATAGTAACAATGATGGCCTTTCCAAGTGTGATCCATAACATACATAAGTTCTAAGCATGTTGGCTAATAAACAGGTTCATCAAAATCTTAAGATATAGACATCAATAACAGAGCTTATCAGAGGTCAATGCTGAAAATGATATTGTCAAGTAAATAAAAAGAATGCAGTGAAAGGGTATAGTATACACTTCTGTGTGCATGCACTTCTGAACTTACCAGCTGTTTTACATTGTGTATGTGTGCCATATTGTAAAGCGTTGATTCATTGGACTGTTGCCACATTATAAAGCTGGCTCCAATTCCCCCAAGATACCAAAGGGGCTCCATTTCTTTAGGGATATTTCCTTGACTGTCTTAAGAAACCAAAAGTACCCTGGTTAACTAGTGTGGATATTGTATATACATCGCTGACTTAAAGAACATCTTAAACCAAAAATGCGATATACACATTTATTGAACAGCCAGTCAGCACTACAGTCTCAAAGTAAAGACTCCACATGTGACCGATATTTACCTGGTATGTCTGTGCCGGTCACCAGGTGAGGCTGGTGTTTTATATGATGGTATAAAGCATGGTCAGCATCTGATGTCTTTATCTTCAGGAGATCATCACATGTGCAATTAACCTCTGGAGTGCTTTGCCCTTCAGTTTGTCGGAAAAGTATTTCTGCAATGCAGTTTTCTACAATTTTCTGCCAACATTATTGAGAAGAAAATGTTAACCCTGCCCTTTTCTGAAATCACAGCAGCAAACACAATTATTATCCTGCCAGTTGTTGCATAGAGGCGCTGGTTGAACACAAATAATAAAACCCCAAATGACACAAAAATGATATAAAACAGATTTTTATTGACCAAACCATACGCTTTTGTATATAAAATATAACAAGTGGCACAGAATGAATTTTTGTGGTCCTGGTGACTTTACACACCACAAAAGAGGGTAAAGGATTTGATGTGCTACATTCTGGAACCAGCAGCTAACCATATAATGTATTCCAATCGAAATGAAATGGAAATAATTAAGTTTGTGTTACACTTTCTTATCAATTCAGACACAAACAGTGTAAGCATTTGCAAACGGAAGGAGTTTTGTGAAGTTCCCTATCAACGTAAGATAACAAACTTGCTTACTTTTGTGGCTTGCTCTTGCACTGAAAATTGTATGTGGTACTTGGTTCCGACTTCAGGAATATCCTGACAATCGGAAAAATACCAATTAGCATGTAAATGAATGGGGAAAAATATAATCAGCATGTAAATGAATGGGTAAAATAACAAATGGCAAATAAATGTTAAAAAGAGTTTCACTAAAACAAAAACAGTAAACATAATTACGTTTTGTTTGTACAGTATTTACAAGTTAAAGAAAGCGTGAAATAATCGAATACTATTTAAAAATACATTCTACCATTATCGTTTAATGAATATATTTGGTAACTGTAATAAATATGAGAGAGAGAGAGAGAGAGAGAGAGAGAGAGAGAGAGAGAGGTTAAACGGTAACATATTTGCACAGTAATTTACTGGAAAACATCTGCTACATTACCTCTGAGGTGGCTCGTTCAATGGCATGGACCATGAACCATTTAGAAGGGCTTCCATGGTGGTAATTCAGATAGTGCTCTGCCACCTTCGCTGCCCGGGTAGCAGGATAATGGGATGTATTCAGTTCCTTCATTGGAAAAGCTGGATCGACCCAAGTTGGCTGGAAAACGGAGAGAAGACAATTAATGGTGCTTTCTTCAGTACTGGGTGTGTCAAGTTACACTTGGACTTTGCACTCCCTTCCTTTTATATTGATCTAAGAGTGTGTTATGCAATGCACTACAAAGGAAACTGCTTTTAATTATTATATCTCCAGATTGCAAATCCTTGCTTTGTGAAATTTGCACTTGTCAGTTTACCAGCAAGCCTTTGTAGTGTCAAATAGAGTGTTGCTTTAAATTGCACCAATCTGCAGAATGTAACTTCCTGTTTCTGTGGGAACTCTGCCAAAGAGAAACAATCCAAAATGCCTGCTTCTTTAAAGAAACAGACACCCTTTTCTAGAGGCTTCTGACTGTTACTGTGGAAAACTACAACTACCTTTCAACACCCCTCATTCAAACATTGAAAAAAATCTTTCCATTTTTTTAATTTATTTTTTGTATTTCTAGGCATCCCTCATCTGTGTATTTTATAAATGAAATGGATAATTGGAAAGGTATATGTGTACTCAACTCATATACATTTCTCCCTTCCCCCCACATTTAGGCTGCAATAATGGTAGTGTTCTGTAATATACATTGGAAATAGAATCCTAGTGACCTTCCATGGTTTATATTCATGAACCCAAACTGTGAAGTATGTCTTTGTCAATTTCAGGTTTGATTTCACCCACAAAAAGCAATCTGGAGGTTCTGGACAGTATGGCAAAGTTGTTGGTGTGCTGGAACCTCTGGATGCCGACAGCTACACAAAAGTGGAATTTGTAGACCAGACAATTGGTACAAATATACCAAAGCAGTTTGTGCCTGCAATCGAAAGGGTAAAGAACCTTCTCTATACGGTGTTGTGCCAACTGTTCATTGTGGGAAAGGATGGCCAGAACTGGATAGTCATTTAAATGTACAGGAAATAAAATGCCTGCTGACCATCTACCAAGTAGACCTCTTAACTTTTTCACAACATAGTCTTTTTAGTTGCTGCCAGTTAATACCAGTGTAGTCAACTTGATCTATAAATTGCTTTTGAACTCCAGAAAAGTCTGGTTCCACCTTTCCATGCATATAACAAGTTCTGTTGCCACTGAACTCTACATGCCCCCTTGGTAAATAGTAGGTTTTTGAGCTGCTGCCTTCGCTGTCTGCAGGGTTTCCGTGAAGCCTGTGAGAAAGGGCCTCTGACCGGGCACAAGATCTCTGGGGTGCGTTTTATCCTGGAGGACGGGGCTCACCACATGGTGGACTCCAATGAAATCTCCTTCATCAGAGCTGGAGAGGGCGCTCTGAAACAGGGTAGGGCTTTTCCCATCATGTGTTTCTGTATATCCTTCCGCTATTGTAAACGGCTGCATTCTAGCTCTTTGTTACTGCTCAGGTTACCTGGTGAATTTTACAACACTGCAGTCATTTTTTTTTTTTTAACTGGAATTTATACTATTATAAAGTATGAATCTCTAATTGTAAGTTAACATTGTGACATGTTCTTGCCCTAGCTATGGAGAAAGCCACAGTGAGTGTTTTGGAGCCCATCATGTCAGTGGAGGTAGTGGCTCCGAACGAGTTCCAGGGAGCTGTGATTGCCGGAATCAACCGTCGCCATGGTGTCATCACTGGGCAGGATGGAGCAGAGGGCTACTTCACACTGTATGCTGATGTACGTATACTAATAATGCGCAACATTCATTCATATCTATACATTAACAGCAGGTGCAGTGGATGTGATGTACAGGATTTTGAATAGAGGTAAAGTAAGTGTTCTCTTCTGTTTTTCAGGTTCCATTGAATGATATGTTTGGGTATGCCACTGAATTAAGATCAAACACAGAGGTATGTGATACAAGTCATTCAAGAATAAGAACAACAAATGCTAATTATGATTTATTCATATATTTTTTTCAGTTTTCTCTTTTGTATAGAGATAGAAACAAGACTCCCATTGTGTAACAACCTTATTAGATACAGCTGTTAACTTTACCTAATATGTAATTAAGCTCATGATATAATTTAGAGTGACTCAAATTGCTGTGCAATGGGAGTTTTGTTTTTGCATCTTTTACACATATTCAGGATTGTGGCCAAGTCCTTACTTAAGAAGGTGTTTGTTTGATTTGTTTTAGGGTAAAGGCGAATACACAATGGATTATAGTAGATATCAGCCATGCCTTCCCAGCACACAAGAAGAGCTCATCAACAAATACCTGGAATCTACAGGTCAGCTCCCTGCTAAGAAAGGCAAAGCCAAGAACTAAACCCTGCTCACCAGCAGCTACAGATCTATATTTGCTTCACCGGATAAAAAATAAATAAATACACAGAACTGGATTTACAGTCAATGACTGACATTTTTAGAAACTGTTACTTAAAGATCTTTTTTTTTTTTTTTTTTTTTTTTTATGAAGCCTCAGAGAAACATTTGGAAAGCAACTTAAAGCAGCAATGGAAATCGTGGATAAAAAGTGTGAATACTGTAGTGGAATATAATTTCTTTCCCTTCAGAAAAAAGACTTTTAATTTTGTGTAGTTCCGTACCCCCCCCCCCCCCCCCCCCCCCCCCCCCCCCCCCCCCCCCCCCCCCCCCCCCCAATATCTAAAAGTTTTTAAAGTTGCTTTAAACTGGTTCCTTACCTCCAGAGCTGCTTTCTCCCTATCATCCAAATGAAGGACACTGTTCAAGGTCCCGTTCTGGTGATTAAGAGCTGTGTCTGCAGCCTCCAATGAGTTCTGGTCAGTTTTGAGCGTGGGGTGTCCATCGACAAGGGGGAACAAGCCCAGTGCAATCCACAGAGTCCAACACATCTTTGGATTGGAGACTGTTGCAGCAGAAGCGATCGCAGCAAAGGAATCCTGTGCCTTTTATAGAATCTAAAGTAACTTGTGTCAGAGCTCCAGGTTGTTCCCAGACTTAGGAGTGAAGATAAGGAAAGCTGATGAGTACCAGATCTCCTCTTCAATTAAAACTTGTATATAATACTTGTACCACTAGGTGCTTGACTGTGCTTTTCTGTCTGTATGTTTTCCAGGACTGGCATGTGCTCTTGGCTTAATTTGTTTTATTACTGTTTTGTGAGAAATGTAACTTCCTGCTGCTCTTGAGTCAGAGCCAAGGTTTGTGTCCAGATGTCTGATCTTTCATGTTCATTTTCTTTTCTAGTTCAGTGAACTTGAAAAATTCTTAGCTGCAACTTTTTATTTTCCTTGCTTACAATATTAACGTCAACATGTGACGCAAACAACTACACTCAGAAAGCATTCTGTCACATTTTTTAAGAGGTATTACTGTACAAATTGAGAAGTTATTTTGTAAGCTCTAGTTTGAATATGGAGTGTCTTTTGACTGGTTGTTTAACATTTCCAAAGGGAATCTGAAATGTTTGACAGCACGGAAAGTGTGTCTCTCTTCAATCACTTTAGTTTTATGGGATATTTTACTAAAATAAAATAAAACAAGAACGTTGGTAACTACTCCTATGTTGTCAGCATGTGGAAAATATGGATCTGGCTATCCTGTTTACAGATGTAGTAACCCCATAAGGGTTTAGCACAGTTTGTACAAATGTCCAACACTGAAAATCTGAGCTCTTGCACTATTAATTATTAAAATGATCTCTGCATTACCAAAGCATTCCAGAACAAACCAAATAGGTTAGGATGCATCAATCTAGCCATTGGTTCTTTTGTCTTTTTCAATGTATGTCAATTAAAGCAGCATGAAAGAAATCTAAAACATTTTTTTTTATTTTTGGCCATTGTACTGACATAATGGGCTCCAGGTGGTAATTGTCATAGGTCTTTATTCGTTTCTGTGGCATAGCTACGACTGGTATTTCGTTCAGTGCGGCTAGAAGGATCATAAACTGAACTCTACCCAATTAACTTGTTAAGGGTGTCATCACGCCTTCAACCTTACACAAGATTATGGACTGATGCTCTGCTACTGCGTGGGCATGATTAACAAACATGTTGATGATTTACAAGATTGTTGATTTTTAACCTTTTTATTTATTTTTAATATGAATTCAATTAAAATAGTTTTTGCATGCTTCTTCATCAACAATGTAACACTCAAATCACAAAAGTTTGGTTGTTCGTTAACAGGCCTGAATACAATTTAAGAAGTTTAGAGAGTCGTATCTTATCCCAACACCACATTTTCTGTTTTACTATTGGGTACCATGTTGAAAAAACACACACACTAGTAGCAGTGTAAGAGGGTAAAAGTAAATTGGAATTTCATTCTGCATTTTTCTATGTTTTCTAGTTGACAGAGGCCATCCTGGTGAAGGTGGGTGGCTTTAGACCGTTAATGCAATACCACGGACAGGCTTCAGCCCTAGTGGTAATGGTAAAGTCTTGTGGCTCATCCCTTTGAGCCTTCATGTATTTGGATTGTGCATATCACCAGCGCTAAGGTAAAAAGGAGAATGATATTTGCTTCACCCTTTCTATTATCTCACACAAAAAAACGCATCTTAATATATTCATGCTTTATACCAGTCCTCAGGACCTTCGTTTAATTTACTGTATTGATTTAATACATCGCAGAGGGAAACTACATACTACACAGGCTCCTTAACTGGTGTAATATGATTACAAGGTGAGATTCAGTCCAGGCTCCAGCCTGGCTATCGTGTGCTACATTGTCACATTTAGTAAACTGGCATTTATTGTTAGATACTTAAATTACTGTTAACCTAACAGGGCTATATATTTATATAGAAAAAGAGCCATGTTTACAGATCCCAAACACAGCAGTGCAATTACACTTAGTCAGGTCTGTGACAAATCGTGCAAGGCTCAAGGGGCCAAAGTGGGCCAGGGTAAGTGACTTGCTCAGGGTCACACAGAGTCAGTCAGTGGCAGAGGTGAGATTTGAACCAGAGATTAGGGTTTATAAAGTCTGTTCTGAACACTGGGTAAAATTAGCCTTACAGGTTGCATACTTTTTAATATATTAACACAAATCAGGCATGTAGAGGACCCAAATACTGTATTATTATGTATAATATCTGGAACAAATCAGGAAACTTGCCATATGTATTTTTTGTTTGCAAACAGTCCACTAGAAGGCGTGGGACCCATGCAAACATTAAGTTCAAATGTCGAAGCCTTATTGTTAAGATCGTCTGTGCTTATTCATGGCTTCCTTTTTTCACCTGGTCTACACTAAGAAACTTCAACAATAGCCAAGAGATGAATGAACTGTAGAAATGAATCTGTTACACAGCACAGTGAAACACAACAGACGTACATGCTAACTATACCCCATACTGTTGGCATTTGGATAACAAAAGTACTGAAAGGTAGTAATGCATATTTTATGGACTGCTGTTCAATTTCTACTATTTAGACGCATAGCTGACTGCGTTTGAACAGCATATGCTGTTAATAAAGGGTGCATTCTTATGGGTGAAATGCATTGTGTGGGGGCAGCATGTGTGAACTACAGGTCTGAAAAGGCCTGTGTTTGCATAGGCTTACAGAAAAATTGTTCTGGGAACAGATTTGTCACTTTGACTATGCACACAAATCACAGAAGTTTGGCAGCTGCAAAACTGGAGTATTATTATGTTTGCTATTTATCCACTGGGATTCAGCCACCTTGTTCATATGGACATCCTGTCTGCCTCAGTAAACAGGTTACCACAGAGGAAGAACGCAATACAACCAAACTAGTTCAGTGTGGTACTCATAGTATAAATGCATTGCAATCCTGATCTTTTTAAAGACCATAGAGTTTTGGAGATACAAAGTAAGTGGATAGTGGATACTTGTTAAAACAAAAAAAAAAAAAACCTGATTTAGAATAATTAACATCAAAAGAGCTTAAATCAAGTAGCATGGACTACTAACATTGTTACACATACTTAGGTTTTAAGCATATACCAGTAATCTATTTTTATATAGCACCTTTGATAGTGTACCCCCATCAGAAAGGACTTTTCAGCATACAAGACTAGGGTGTGTGAAATATGCATCAGTTGCAAAGTCACTTACAACAACCTCTCACCCAAAAGACAGAGTTAAGCGACTCAGGGGCACACAATGAGTCAGTGGTTAAGCTAGGATTTGAACCGGATACCTCCTGATTACAATCCTGTTTCTTTAACCACTGGACCACGCAGCCTCCTTGACATAGAGGCAGAACTCAAAGAACACTGTAACAGGTCATGTATGGGTTGCTTTTTTATTTCTAATCTGACTTGACTGGCAGCCACGCCAGGTAATGGAAAGAAAGACTCAAAATAAAATGAAGGTTTCCTATATCATAGACGGTAGCACACAATTTACACACATTATCTACAACGACTAATAATAATAATAATTATTATTATTTGTAGTGATTACATGATATCTCTTTCAGTTTGGTCTAGTGCCAAGACTGCTGAGGCCACTGACTGTGTACGAGGTTTCCTTGACAACAGTTGAGAAGCTGGAAGCTTTAATCAGTTCATACGTCAGGAAATGGTTGGGAGTTCCACACTGCCTCAGCAGAGTGGGACTTTATGGTAAAGGAATACTGCAGCTACCAATCTCTGCTCTAACCGAGGAGTTTAAGTGCGGAAAAGTCCGACTGGAAATGACATTAGTAGATTCACATGACAAATGCGTAAGGGAGGCAGCACCTGTGATGAAAACTGGAAGACAATGGACAGCAAAGAAAGCTGTGGAAGATGCTAAGACTGCCCTTCGAATCAGAGATATTATGGGGCAAGTTCAGCATGGAAAAGGAGGTTTTGGTCTCAGTTCAGCTCCTCCTACATGGCACAAGGCAACCCCAGCTCAATGGAGGAAGCTGGTAGTCAATGAGGTGCAAAAGCAGGAGGAGAGGATTAGGTTTGTAAAGGCCATTTCCCAGACCAAGCAGAAAGAATGGATGAGATGGGAGAGTGTGGAAAAATGCAAGATCGGCTGGCAAGACCTATGGACAATGGAACAGTGCAGGATCAGTTTCCTCATCAGATCAACATATGGTATTCTCCCATTACCACAGAACCTAAACCTCTGGGTGGGTGAGGATCCCTCATGTCCTTTGTGTTCATTAAGGCACATTTTGACAGGATACAAGGTGGGTCTTAGCCAAGGACGGTTTACAGGTGCTGTGATTTCTGGCCTTAGCATTGGAAGACAAGTGTAACCAGACCAATAAGTTGCCACCAGTTCCATCAAAGCATTGCACACAAAAGACAATATTTCTCCGTCCAGAAGAGCAACCACCAAGAAAAGGTGTTAAAACCATGACTCGCCCAGGACAACTGGAAGCTGCTAGAGACTGGAAGATGTTGGCAGATGTTGGTCAACCGCTTATTTTTCCAACTGAGTTTGCCACCACCAACCTTCGACCAGACATTGTCTTGTGGTCTGGATCAGCACACCTTGTTCATCTGGTAGAGTTAACAGTGCCATGGGAAGATGCTGTGGATGAGGTGTATGAGAGGAAGAAATTTCAGTATGCTCAACTAGCTGCTGAAGAGGAACAGCGAGGATGGAGTGTCCGAGTTTACCCAGTGGAGGTGGGTTGTCGAGGCTTTGTGGCACACTCTACAACCTGGTTTTTCAGAGACGTCGGGTTCAGTGGCCAAGAGTTGCATCGCACAGTGAAGAACTTATGTGAAGCAGCAGAAAGAAGCAGCAACTGGCTGTGGTTGAGACGTAAAGATTCTGGATGGGGATCTCAAGCACAATAGAAAGAAATCAACGCTGATGTACAGGTAAGTAACCTAGGCTGAGCTGAGTGGGGGATGGAGGGGGGTGATGCTGGGACGCCAGAATCACTGTTGAGCCCTCTTGAGTTGTCGAGGGCTAGTCAACGAAACACCGAGGATGGAAGGTGCCCACTTGAAGACCCCAGAGATGTACCCTACTTAGCTCAATCCAGACGGTTGTCATGCTGATGCACTGGGGAGACCGCACTGGGTTGATCCCTGTAGCCAGCATCGCAGCAGTTGTGTGTGCTGATGTGCTGGAGGCAAAATGAGCTGATCCCTGGAGCCAGCATTACACTTCAGCAATCAACACCTGACAGAAGGATATCTACATCATCAAATAGAAAACAACGCAAATGCATGGAGATACAGATGGATCACATTAGTTTACTGCAAAGCTGTGTCTTAGTTGGTGCTTAATGGAAATCAGGATGAAAGCTGAATAAACAACACAATACCTTCATCAAATGTGAAAACTGAATTGAATCCGTATTACTGACCAAAACAGACTAATGGTGTCAATAATAAAGCAGACATTAAAGAATGAGGGTGACATTAAACATGCAGTACTGATGGCCTATTGATACATTGTATTCATTCTAACAGATCTGAAAACATAAGGAGTCTAATTAAGCTAAACAAATAATGTCACTAAATACAAAACAAATAATATATATATATATATATATATATATATATATATATATATATATATATATATATATATAATATATATATAAGGTCCCCAGCAGTAATGTTGTTAAACAAATAAAAAGACCCGTTTAACAACAAGTAAAAATAAGAATTAAATAAATAAAAAGGGTATTTACGCAATTTTTTTATTTAAATAGGTTAAAAACATTAAAAACATGTTAAATTACTCTGTAATTTACTGCATCCTAACATAATCAGCCAATGATTTATGGTTATGTGTCCCAAGCACTGATTAATATAATAATGAAATATGACCTCCCTTTCCCTGGCAAAAGGATTATATTTAGTCTGAATTAATGAGGTACAACATGATTACAGAGTGGTCCTGGAGGCTACACGAACGCTTGTTTGTCATCCTGAGATTACATTCTTTGACAAATGACTCGGGTAGAATGAGTTGTTGGTGTATTAGATGACATTTATGGTACTGATATGTCCCTGAAATGCTAGTCTATTCTGGTAAATAAATAAATACAAGATGATGGTAGTGAGGAGCAGCATAGCAGTACTAATATATAGCTTCGACTTCATCTTGTATGTTTTCAGCGGCAGTCGCCATGTGTGTTTACCTTCTCGTACATAACTTCCTGTTTTATTCCGGCCAGCACAATTTTAGAGTGGGTGTGGCCACACACCAATCAAAATCCATCATATCTTTGTTGTTTATTAATATTTTTTAACCGCATACAATCTTTTATTTATACTGATGGTATCTATAGAGAAATGTATTGGTGTGTTTGACCTGCAAGATACACTTTGATACTGTTTAAGTAGTAATATTAAAAAAAAGCTCTCTTTTAGAGACGTTTTTGTGTCATAAGTTAGCGATATCAAGCTAATGACAAGTTAAATATTTTTCTTTTTTTTATAGTGTCATACTATTTGAGTAGAGAATAAACAACCTTTCATTGCAACGATAAGCCTCTGTGATTTTAGCTACCAGGTGTCGTGGATTGTAACGTTGTGATGTCACAGGGCTGCATACGTTTTAATTATAAATTACGTACTCTAGGTCTATACAAAATCGACGAATCAACCTTACTGGTTTGTCAGAACCCCTGCATGCTGTTTTAAATTACAACACGCTATAACATCTTATAGACGTAATCATTTATAGTATCTCAGTGCCAGAAAGCAGACATGTTTTCGCCAGTGAAAAGCCACCCTCTGCACAGTAAATACTGCTAATAATGTATATGGAGGTTGTTACATTTTACTGTATTTTTCCGCACAATCATTACATCGCTAACACTAAAGTAAGTAACAACTGTTGCTACGCACTTCCCAAATCATAATTAACAAGCAGACACAAACCCCCAAAATATATTACAACTGTTTCCTGTTATGTGTTATTAAAATTTAAAAAAGAAAGAAAAAAAAAACAACAACAACAACGGTATAACATAAACTATTTTAACAAACTACAAACACACCTTTAAGTTATGCCGGGCCCAACCAAACACATTTAAATCTCAGCTGACCGCACAACGTGACTCGGAAGTTTATCATATGACTGCGCGTTGGCGGTTTCTTTAGGAGGCGGAAGATGGCGGAGCGAGAGGAAAGCAGGGGTCTGCTGGGGGGAGAAGATGATTCTGAACCTTCTCCTTCAAGTAGCAAATATGGCAGTAGTTCAGAGAAACAGCTGTTGGCGTGCTGTGACCCCAGCAGGCTGCTGCATAGAATTGTCGTGTTGGTATTCATGTGTTTTTTAGGGTTCGGTAAGTTAAGTCTGAATGGGCAATACATTATGTGTCGGATTAACAATAACACGTTTCCTCATACTTAAATACAGTGTAGAAAGTATTGTATACAATAAATTAAAAATACTTCTCCACTTGATGATAATAATAATAATAATAATAATAATAATAACCTTACGAGTGAATGTATGCCGTATGCAAGCCAACAACTTTATTTAGTTAGTTTAAATTCAATATTGGAATGTGTCAGTAACAATATGACTGCTGAGTGGCCTAGTCGTGAGTGTCACATTTTTAACAGAGATACTTCCAAAATATTGACAAGGTAAAATAGGTCATTAAGGCCATTTAAAAAAAAAAAAAACAGAAACAAAGAAAAATAGTTTTGTACTATTAAATCTCCCATGCCATACCAACAGATGGCTCTTTCAGGGCATAAACATTAGCAGTCTAATGCTTCTAATCTCCTGCAGAATAATTGGCACAGTGTTACACTATGAAGCTGAATTATTATATAAATTTACTGGTCAACTCTGGTCCAATTGCTTAAGGCTGTTCACAAGTTATTTCCATTTATCTCTGCTTTTTGCATCACAGATGCAGTAGTGAGTGCAACTACACTAGTGAACAGCCATCGTAGCATGATTAGTTTAATTTACAAACCATGACGACAATGACTTTGCAATCTATGGTGAAACAGGGAGATGTAATCTATGCAAGAATGTGTGCATGTCACAATCAAGCCAACGCAACTAACATAGCCTTTAAACTCCCACATGTTGTATAGCATCTCTGAGAAATTTGTTTTTGTGGTGAGTTTTGCAATGGGTTTTACATTGGTTCCTGTGTTACTACCCATTACTGCAATAGGGCTCTCTGTGTAACAGGGTCATGTCTCTTTAGTTAGTGTGTTTCTGTATAAAACTATGTAAAACTCCAGGAATGGTGAACATAAGAATTACTCAGTCTGTCTTTTTTTTTTTTTTTTTTTTTTTTTGTTTAGGCAGCTACTTCTGCTATGACAATCCAGCAGCTCTGCAGACTCAGATAGTGCAGGTAAACCACCAAGTGACAATATAATAATAGAAACCATTTAAAATCAGAAGGTTAAAACTCTACCAGTTTGCTCTGTGTGTGCATAGGTAGGTAAAGTAAATTATGCAATTTAATTCAAATTAAATTCTCGAAATAGTAGATTCTAATGATTATGTTGTGAGTGGTTTTACATGGTACCTGGGCCCAATGTTTCCATTAAATGTGACAGTTAATACAGGTCTGTCACCAAGACGAGAATCAACAGACCTTGATAATCGGATCAGGACATTTTGCCATGTCCTATGGTAGCGCGACACAATGCCAAACCTTGTGTCGAATGCTATCTTGTTATCATAATTTAGAATAGTAACAAGCAATGTGGCATGTCAACATATAACCCTACGGTAAATACAGGGAGTTTAATATTTGAAGTCAAGCAAGCAGGTTACCTGCGCCTGTGATATTTCTTTTTGTTTGCATGAGTTTGGCATTCGGGTAATCCAAGCAATGTTTAAACAGAGGTGTGCAGCCCTAGTCAAATTAGAAGCAAACAGTCATCTGGACTTGGGTTGCTAAAGCTTTAAAAATATAGCACATTGTAGGTGTTATCACATTTTGGACAAAGTTGTGTGTGTTTAATTTAGGCTGCAGAAATACACTAATATATATTGCACTTGAATCATAAGCAGCATATCTTAAATGTTTAATCCTGACCTTTTAAATACACCTGTTGAATTTACCAAACAAGAACCAGCCAGCTAAATAATATTAATCAAGGTCTGTTAAGCACTCCGATTGTACCATTAACTTGGAATTGAAAGAAAAAAAGAGTTTAGAACTGGAGTCCACACTCACAATTCTGCTGCTATTAGACTGACAATGCTGGATTTCATAGACCTTTCTGATAATGGAGCATAGTGTAATTAACAGATTGTGAGAACTGTATGTTTAAACTGTATGCACCTGATTATCCTGTGTGGGTTTGCTCAATGTAATCCTATTATTATGGTGTTTGTTTGACAGGATATGGATCTGAATACGTCCATGTTCATGCAGTTGTATGCATGGTATTCCTGGCCAAATGTTGTGCTTTGCTTCCTCGGAGGGTTCTTGCTGGATCGTGTTTTTGGTATACGGTAAGCAGCTAAGAGAAAGCCATTGAAAGTATTGAGTCTTTTGTAATTCCAACGTGCCTTGAAGCATAAACTTGTAAGATCTCAAGGTTTATGTGCCTGAAGGTGACAGAGAATGAAACATGTTGCACAAGACGTTAACAGTCTTTAGTATTTACTTCTAATGTAACACTGTATTATATTAAGCTATAAGCATACATACAAAAAATGTATATTACCCCTTCCACCACATGTAAACACATTTAGGCACACATAAATACACCTGGATTGGTTTATGTAGAACAGGTTTTCAAATTAGTAACTGTACAAATGTGTTTTCAAGCACCTACATGCACAGTATATAAGATAAGACTATCATTCCCATAAATGCTTGATGCTCATAAACATTGACAGTATAACAGCCAGAGTTGCTGTAAACCAAACTAAAAGGTAGTGTGAATTGGCACATTTGTGTGTTTTGTAACACATAAGCTGCCCTGTTCCTGGTGACTGAAAGCATTGTTTGCATCTACTGCATGGAGGATTTGTAACACTGCTATGAAATGGAAATCAAACCTGGAAATATTGGCAGGGTAGCTGGGCATTTGCATTGGCTGCTGTATATCTGTGTTCTGACATTACCTGTTCAAACCATTACCTGCTTGTATTTATTTCCATTACCTGCTTGTCTTCATGTATTCATTTCCATTACCTGCATGTCTTCATGTAATCATTTCATGATCCATCCCCTCTTGTTTTTCAGGACTGTGAAACTAGTCCATGATAAAAATATTTATTTTATTTTATTTTGTTGAGGCATTTGTGAAATTCAGTACCAGACCTGTGGTCAATTATAATTACAATTATGCAGAATTGTTTACTGAAACTACAATTAAGATGTTTATTCTATTTATTCTAGATAACTGCACAATAATCACAGGTACAAATACATTATCATACTACAGAACTTTTTCACCAACACATGGGGTCAACAAAAGTGGTTGAAATACAAGAATAAAGATCAAATGCGTAATTGAACTGGAATTGATCAGTTATGTGGTATAGTTACAATTATGCAGGTGTGCTATGGTTCCACTACAATGACATTGCAATTGCAGTTCATTATAAATTGCACAGTTGCAATTGTCATTGACTTAAGTTTAAGAGATCACGTTATTGGTTTTCTCTTTTTTGTTGTCAAGATTATGCTACAGCATGTTTTCACTCATTTCTTTTTCTTTGTCAAAACGTGTTCTGTTCAAAATGTTTTGTGTTTTAGTTTGGGAACAATCATTTTCAGCCTGTTCGTCTGTGTTGGACAGGTAAGTGTGTGTGTGTGTTTGTTTTTTTATCCGTACAATATTTCTAGTAATAAATAGCATTAGTTATATATTTCTGTCTCACTTTTTCACCAGGATTGTTTTGGCAATAATGTACACTCATAATAGTCCAGTTCATTTCCTGTTTAAAATACTCTTAAAAACAACCTTGTTAGATTTGACCAAACCATTTCTTCTTGAAGTATTCATTAATCCTGAATTGTTTTGCTACTGTAGGTAATATTTGCTGCTGGTGCTTTTTTTGATGCCTTTTGGTTGATGGAACTTGGGCGATTTGTGTTTGGGTAAGATCACATTTTCCATACATCAGCTGTCAAAGTTCTTGTTTGTAAGTGCAATATTTAGTTTAAGCAACTTTAATCCTTTTGTGGTAGAAATTTTACAAATCATTGCACTGGCCTTTTATCTGAGATATTTTTTAGTATAGACCTCATATGTGCAGGGTTATATGTAATCACAATATAAGCTAAATTTGATGACCTTGAATGGCTGCCGTGTTGAGGTCATTTGCTTTATAAGTTCCTTAACAGCACACCTTGAGCTATTGTCTTCATATTTAATGCACTGTATTCTACGATTCTGTTGGTCCAGTTCCATTGCAGATGTGGTTCCATATAAATTACTAGTTTTACTGCTACATTTCCATTCTTGTCATATAAATGATTTCTATCAAAATTGCCCTTCACATTACATTGCCTCACAGGGGACAGGACATCCTTTTTTTTTTTTGTACAGTCTGTTAAAACAGTTGTTTCAATATGTTTGATGCAGGATAGGTGGGGAATCCCTTGCTGTTGCACAAAACACATATGCTGTCAGTTGGTTTAAAGGGAAAGAACTGAACCTGGTGTTCGGTCTTCAGCTTAGTATGGCCAGACTGGTAAGTGTAATGAGTTGGTTCAGTATTTTATTAATCAACTCTTTTTGGATGCAAGTAAGGTGAAATATAACTGGAATAATGCCTGAAAAGCAAATCGTTAAAATGGTTCTCTTTCGCAGTGTGTTTGGTTCAAGTTTACAGCATGTAAGTAATATTTATGCCTGTGCTTAAGAAGTGAGTGGTACACTTTTTAGGTCACTGAAAAGCTGTCGTCAGATTCTGTGCCAAATGCAGTATGGAGCCCAGAGATTGTCCCTTGCATGGCTGACTAATGGGGGGGGGAAACTGAAAGTCAGCTTGCTGTTGCTCTTCATAGTGCTGCCAGCAGGTCTTTTGCTAATTCCAGTATGTACAGTGGCCACACACAGCTGTTCCCTAGATGTTTTTTTTAAGCACCTAGATGTTTTTTAGAATTGTTGTTCATATGATAGACCAATGTAAATATGCTTTATTTTACCCATAGGGCAGCACAGTAAACATGAATATCATGGGGTGGATCTACTCCAGTGTAAAAGGCTTGGTAGGCTCTCCAGGCCACACAACACTTGGCATAACTCTGCTGATTGGTAGGTGTATTCAGTGTGCTTTTATCTCTTAATGTAGCAACCATGTTCGGATACTAGTGTGTCAGATTTCTACTGAACTATTTTGTTCATGCAGCTGTTTAAAGTATTCATTACAGTAGCACTGCTGAGTGCAAACCTGCATGCTGGCCAAGTTTCTCATTTGATAATTGTAGTACTGTACATGACTTATGTTGACACATTGTGGTAATGTTATCTAGTTCATACTGCAGTACACTTAAAGTACATGTAAAATCCCCTTTTTTTTTTTTTTGTTAAGGTTGTGCAACATGTATTTTTTCTTTAATCTGTGCGTTGGTACTTGGATACCTAGACAAAAGAGCAGAGAAGATCCTAAACAAAGAACAGGGAGAGACTGGTGAGTTGTGTGTGTAGCTTAACGTGATGATTTCAATAAAGGATCATCATCCCCGCGCTTTATTGGAAGCCTGTGAAAGTTTTAATTAAATGGTTCTCGCCGGATTTTCCCCCATTATTTGTGGAGGCTTTCCATCCTATTATAATTCTTTTTGATTGACATGATTTTATAAACCAACTTTTACTTGCTATAAATCTCTTA
Organism: Polyodon spathula; assembly: GCF_017654505.1. NCBI lineage: Eukaryota > Metazoa > Chordata > Actinopteri > Acipenseriformes > Polyodontidae > Polyodon > Polyodon spathula. Next base: position 35,788,586 of record NC_054547.1, on the reverse strand, counting down.
TCTGGTTAACTTAACTGACCTATCTGCAATGAGTAGGTCCAAATAAAAGCTCACTTTGTAGTCATTTTATTGCTGGTTCCTAGCAAACCTAAAACCAACAACAGCGTTTGTGCTGCTTCAATTCCTGAGTCAGGACATCCCTGATAGCAAAATGTGGTATCTCAGTGGATCGAACAATCCTGCTGAAAGGGCTGATGGGATTTGAAGTTCTCAGATACAGAAATGATGTCTGATGGAGCACTGAAGTGGTGGGGGGTGGGGGGGGCTGGTGCCAGGCAAAACAAGTAAATGCATATTAAGGGATCTGTTTACTTCCATGTTATGTAACACTAATGTAAGGGTTTTCAATTTGTATTGGTATTTCTTTTATTTTGAATGTCTGGTTCATTGTTTCTCTTGTCTGTAGGTGAAGTGATAAAGCTGACCGATGTGAAGGATTTCTCAATATCCCTCTGGCTGATCTTCATTATCTGTGTTTGCTATTATGTGGCGGTTTTTCCATTCATTGGACTTGGACAGTAAGTAAATAAGTATATTTAACAGCACTGCAATAAAAACCAACCACTTGTGCATTACACAACATAATGTATGTTATTAATACAGTTGATAGATTACTACTCTTGGTTGACTTTAGTGGGCTCTTCTGGCAATGAATGCCCTTTTTATTGTTTTATTTTGAAAAAGTCACCCTGGTTAAGCAAGTCTTTTACTCTTGTACAGTGGCTTGCGAAAGTATTGACCCCCCCTTGGCATTTTTCCTATTTTGTTGCCTTACAACCTGGAATTAAAATGGATTTTTATTTGGATTTCATGTAATGGACATACACAAAATAGTCCAAATTGGTGAAGTGAAATAAAAAAAATAACTTGTTTCAAAAGATTCTAAAAAATAACAGAAAAGTGATGCGTGCATATGTATTCACCCCCTTTGCTATTAAGCCTCTAAATAAGATCTGGTGCAACCAATTACCTTCAGAAGTCACATAATTAGTTAAATAAAGTCCACCTGTGTGCAATCTAAGTGTCACATGATCTCAGTATATATACACCTGTTCTGAAAGGCCCCCCAGAGTCTGCAACACCACTAAGCAAGGGGCACCACCAAGCAAGCGGCAACGTGAAGACCAAGGAGCTCTCCAAACAGGTCAGGGACAAAGTTGTGGAGAAGTACAGATCAGGGTTGGGTTATAAAAAAATATCCGAAACTTTGAACATCCCACGGAGCACCATTAAAGCCATTATTAAAAATGGAAAGAATATGGCACCACAACAAACCTGGCAAGAGAGGGCTGCCCACCAAAACTCACGGACCAGGCAAGGAGGGCATTAATCAGAGAGGCAACAAAGAGACCAAAGATAACCCTGAAGGAGCTGCAAAGCTCCACAGTGGAGATTGGAGTATCTGTCCATAGGACCACTTTAAGCCGTACACTCCACAGAGCTGGGCTTTACAGAAGAGTGGCCAGAAAAAAGCCATTGCTTAAAGAAAAAAATAAGCAAACACGTTTGGTGTTCGCCAAAAGGCATGTGGGAGACTCCCCAAACATATGGAAGAAGGTACTCTGGTCAGATGAGACTAAAATTGAGCTTTTTGGCCATCAAGGAAAACGTTATGTCTGGCGCAAACCCAACACCTCTCATCACCCCGAGAACACCATCCCCACAGTGAAGCATGGTGGTGGCAGCATCATGCTGTGGGGATGTTTTTCATCGGCAGGGACTGGGAAACTGGTCAGAATTGAAGGAATGATGGATGGCGCTAAATACAGGGAAATTCTTGAGGGGAAACCTTTTTCAGTCTTCCAGAGATTTGAGACTGGGACGGAGGTTCACCTTCCAGCAGGACAATGTCCCTAAGCATACTGCTAAAGCATCACTCGAGTGGTTTAAGGGGAAACATTTAAATGTCTTGGAATGGCCTAGTCAAAGCCCAGACCTCAATCCAATTGAGAATCTGTGGTATGACTTAAAGATTGCTGTACACCAGCGGAACCCATCCAACTTGAAGGAGCTGGAGCAGTTTTGCCTTGAAGAATGGGCAAAAATCCCAGTGGCTAGATGTGCCAAGCTTATAGATACATACCGCAAGAGACTTGCAGCTGTAATTGCTGCAAAAGGTGGCTCTACAAAGTATTGACTTTGGGGGGGTGAATACTTATGCACGCTCAAGTTTTCTGTTTTTTTTTGTCTTATTTCTTGTTTGTTTCACAATAAAAAATATTTTGCATCTTCAAAGTGGTAGGCATGTTGTGTAAATCAAATGATACAAACCCCCAAAAAATCCATTTTAATTCCAGGTTGTAAGGCAACAAAATAAGAAAAATGCCAAGGGGGGTCAATACTTTCGCAAGCCACTGTAAATAATAAGCACTTCAGTTCTATCAAATTCTTTGCCGCTAAGTGGGCGTTCATAAACGGGCAGCAGGCATGTGTAGAAATTGACCTTCATACTGGCAATCCCAAAAAATCTTCCAATATAGTTACCATCTGGAAAGTGAAAACGTAAGTGTTATAATATCTAATTTTACATTGCTTTTAATATTTAATTTTTTTTTTTTTTTAAGGGTTTTCTTCATTGAAAAGTTCAGCTTTTCTCCAGAACAAGCCAGAGCAATTAACAGGTACAGTAATGATAGTTCAGAGTTGCTGGGCAAGAGTGAGTGTGAACTAATAACTGTTTGGATAAAAAAAAAAAAAAAAAAAAGTGTAAACCCGGATATTAGTTCAATTCCAGAAGAAGTTATATGGTGTAGATCTTGTGAAACCCTTTGCCAAAGAAAGTTCTCTTGATTACTTTCTTGACTTTCTTGTAAATGATGTGGCACAGTGTGGCAGTCATACATGGTATAGGACTTGCTTTTGAAAAAGGTGTAGTCAAGAACTTAAACATACATTACTTCTAAAGCTTACATTATTTTAATAACCAAAATAATGAATGCCTTTATCTCTGGGATTGTTCATCCTGAATGCAATTTAAAAGCACAGCTTTCTCACTGAAAGATTTATTTCCTTCAGGATTCCTTGTGCACAAGCTCATTTGTATCTGTTAAATATTGGTTAAGCAAATGGTGTGTTAAACTTTTCTCTCCCGCACCCCCCTTCCTTCCCTTTAGCGTTGTGTATATTATCTCGGCTCCAGCATCGCCTGTTCTGGGGTTCATGGTGGATAGAATTGGGAAGAATATCGTCTGGGTTATGTGTGCGGTTGTAACCACTCTTACAGCCCACATGATGTTGGCATTTACCTTTTGGAACCCTTGGATTGCAATGGTAATCAAAATTTAGTGCCACAGTTGAACTGTTTTTCTATGTATTTAATTAGCGTTTTTCCTTGTAACCCATTATTGCTGAATTTAGTGAACTAAGTGTTTTTTTTGTTTGTTTTTTTTTTAAATCTCCAGAGCTTACTTGGAATTTCCTACTCCTTGCTTGCTTGTGCACTTTGGCCAATGGTGGCTTTTGTAGTTCCAGAACATCAGCTGGGAACTGCCTATGGCTTGTAAGTAACTCAACTGAGCTAGATCTTGGGTATATTTTATCCACATCACAGGAAAAAGACTTTAAATAACCCTATGAATTGATACTGTGATAACGCGAATGTAACTGTTATGGTTGTAGGCCATGCTTTGTATGGTAAAGGGTTTGTCTTTCATTGAGTTACACATTTTATCTGAACTCACCTTGGTTACCTTGGCATTTGGATACAAGTAAAATTGTTACTTCATCCATTTACTGGTATGTTTATTGTGTGTTTTTTTTTTTTTTTTTTTTTTTTTTTTTTAAGCATGCAGTCAATACAGAATTTGGGTCTTGCACTGATTTCTATAGCTGCTGGTTACATATTGGACAATCATGGTTACTTATTCCTTGAGGTCTTCTTCAGTGCATGTTTGTGCTGTAAGTATAAACAATCCATTGCCATTGCATTTGCATTATTAATATTGTTTATACATGTTTATCTGGGTGTCTAAAAGGGACCTGCAACAAGCTTAGTAGTAAGTTTGAGCTGAAAAGGAAACCTGTGCCTGGCTCTTCTCTGTTTTTTTACGACACAATAAACAAAATGTGGGTTTGTGCTGATGGCTTCTGTTTGACGTTTTATTTTTCTAGTGGCGTTGATAGCTGTGGTTATGCTGTATTTTGTGGATCTTCTGAGAGGTAATACATTCAAATAACACCTTCATATTGTGGGCTTTCGTACCCCCAGAATAAACATCAGGGAAGAATTAAACATGTTAAACCCATTTTTGATCCTAGGAGGGGACCTTAATTTGTCAGCCAAGAAGAGAGGACAACTTCAACAGATTTCAGATACAGAGTAAGTGGAGCAAATTGGCTAAGATCTAGATAGCCAGATGAACCCACCACATGTGGAAATGTAAAGCCAGTATTGCACATTTTATTTTTAAAATGTTTAATTTAAATATTTTTGATTTCATTAGAATTGTAATCTGTACCACTATACCAAAGTAATTCTGTTATTCAAGGATTTTGAAGTGAAATGCATTATCTGGAAGATGCTTGTATTATGAAGCTCCCTAAATTTAATTGCCTGTTTGTCTGATTTTTAAGATTTGGTTATAGCACTGCTGTATGTCTCATGATTGAGAGTCCAAAGTAATTGTCACGTTCTGCTGAGCAGCTGGGAGCAAGGCAGGATTGAGACAGAGTTCCTTGGTGATCTTCAATATTGTCACATAGCTTTAACAATCACTCTTCTGTAAACATTGCATGCAATAATCACACTACGCTTTAAACACTGAAGGTGGCATTGTAAAAAAAATCACAGGTGTTCTTGGTGGTTTTTAAAGTGCAGGCTTTCTAGAAATCACTTCACCTTTTTTTTCCCCAGAATAATGTCTTGCAGATAAGGATTCTGACTAGCATCTTTCATCCTGAAGTAGACATCAAACTGGTCACCAATACATCAACCTGAAGAATCTATTTTCAATTCATTTCTTTTTCTATCCTGGACATTAACACAAAGCTACTAATATGATTTGTTTCCAAAACTAACTTGCTTTTAATCTGTTCGATTTAACTTTACAGCATTTCTGTATAGTTCTCTCTCAAGTTGGTGGTACATGAGCACAGTGTTCAGAAATGGATTTTGTGATATTTTATTTTTGGATATGTTTTCCTTTTATGAGCATGCTTTACTTTTATAGTGGCTAGAAAGGTGTTTACATAATTATTTTTATAATAAGAAAATGAAACTGTAAACTGTTGGCGCTCATTGAAGTCTTAACCAATGTTTTTTGTTTACCTGCTGTTTTTATTTATTTTATTTGAATAATGGTAAGTCAGTAAACTGTTTTTATAGCTCGGATATTTGTTTGGCAAGAAGATACAGAAAACCAGCTTTACTGGTTAACTTTTAAAAGTGTGCTGGGGTCATTGTAAAACCCCTGTCTGGAATGTTTGTTTTTTTTGTTTAAGATGTATAGACTGCCGGGCAGTCGCACTTATACGTAAGCACTTAAATAATCTCCTTTTAGACTGTAAATTGTTATGAAAAAATGAGTATTATCACAGCTGTAGTAATGTTAAATCTAACACGTGTAGTCAAGGGATTGACTCACAAAAGAGCTCTTTACAGTGTCCACTGACATTCTGAAACTTTACTTCTGTGTGTCTAAATCTAAAACGGGTCTATCTGGCAACTAATAACAAATAAAATCTAATTGAATCGAAAATGTCCTTTTGTCTTGTTTATGATTAACCAAATTTATGTAGACCTCAGGCTGTCAGACAAAAGCAACAGGTTTGCTTAATTTTCATTTAATATTTTGAATACCTAATCATTGAAGTAAATACATTATACACCCTAACATTTTGTTAATAACCCTGCCTATCATTTCAGGGCTGAGCAAAGGGAACGTCTGCTGCAACAGAATAGGGAGGATTTGGCTCGGCTGAGACCAATGTCTGCGTTTGGATTAAGAAACCGCTACCTTTCTAGACTTGGGGCACAGGTACAGTACGGAGGAAATGATGCATTCAGTTCTATTGATTTTACATGATTGTTGGATGAATTGGAAACCGTTAAGTAATGCAAGAAAGAACCTTTTAATTAATTTATTTATTTTTTCGACTGTCTCCCTAACTGAACTCCAAACTTTCTGGTTTCACGACATAGTATTAGCATTTGGTAGATATTAATGTACATTTATTCGAGCTTTTTCTTTCATGCTGTATGTGATTTGACCTTTTTTGGCTGCAAAAGCAAACGGTATAGGGAAAAACAAAATATTCTGATTGTACTGCTCCCCTTTAAGGTGTGATTACAGTAATTGCATATACGTTTTAGCCAGCTGGTAATAAAGCATTAATATCCAACCATTAGGTGTCCCAAGCTGGCCAAGGCACGTGGTGGAAGAGAAGGTGTGATTGTCTTCTATATATTCAGAAAGCGTGTTTTGTAAGGGATCACATTATGATGTGAATGCACTGTTAAAGTAAATTTAATCAAGGATCTTGGTTGGCTCAAAGGGAGTAGAAAATCAGAATCTTTTTTGTCCATGGGACATTGAAGAGGTTTTTTATAAACTACTTTTACATTACAGGGTGTGTAGTTGCTTTATTAGTATTATGATGTCCGAGCTCACTCGCTCTCTCTCACTCATATGTATGTATATATAAATAAATAAATATAATGTGCACTTTTTTTTGTCTGCAGCTTCCAGACCATTATTGCAGCCACCTGTCTTCACTCGCCTACAGAAGTGTCCTAAAATAGAAGTCTGGTACATTGTCATAACATTTACAGCCTGCTTATAATGCGAGTTGCATTCAAACCTTCAAACAATGTGATTTCTTTGTTATGCATACTGTTAGTCAGGAGTTAGTGGTAATCTTTTTGAATGTGTACCTACACTACCAAACCTTAGCAATGTTGTAATCATGACAGCTGTTACATATGCATATGGGAAGCACCAAAAGATGTGTACTTTTGTTATAAAACTGAACTTTATTATTATTATTAGCAATATAACAAATATCTAAAGAAACTACTTTGGAATGAGTAATTGATTTACTGATTCAACTGATGGCACACGATTAATTTTTGTCTGAAATAAATAAATGGATAAAGGTTAAAATGATTATTAAAAAAAAAAAAAAAAAAAAACCCTCAGGTTAACAGTTCGATACTCTTTTAATTGTTTGTTGCTGGACATGTAAAGTAATACTGAATAATATCCTGAATGCTGTCTTAAGAAACATGGTCAATACATTAGAGGAGGTATGTTGTTTTACTTCAAGCCTGCAAAATATATGTATATGTGTATGGGTTGCACTCAAATGCAATGAGGGCTATGGTATATTTTTGAAGTAAAGCTTTTAAAGTGTTTACATTTAGAACAGAAACATTTATTTTTATAGCTTTTTTTTTTTTGTTATTTTGTACTCTTTGGAGATCAGATGAGTGATCCAGTTTACTTTGTAAAGTATTTGACTGTTGCATATAATGCACATTTCAGTGCAGCTGGAACTGGAGGGTTCTGTAAAAGGCAGCAACTGTGCATAAATCTGCCTAAGTACCATTCACCTTGTCATACCTAGGTATCTAATATAATTGCAATGGAAGGTATGAATTCAAGTCCAAGAGAAACCTTTAACTTTTTTTTTACACTGCCTAAATAATACACAATACTGGGAGTGTCATTTATTTAGGAAGTGTGAATAGAGTAATATTGTTTTTGTGTAGTTTGTGTTTTTTGTTTTTCTTTTCATTTCATATTGTCTGTGATCACATTAAATAAAACATGGTAATAAAAATGAATCCAAGCTTATTTTTATTGAGTATATATATATATATATATATAAATATGTGTGTGTGTGTGTGTATATGTGTTGGTGGTACACAGAATCATGTTTCATGTGATTCATCTGTAGCACTGCACCCTGAGATTCGTTTTCATGTGTAACCTGGCAAAAGAAACAATCGTACAAACTGATAAATACAAATTACAAATCCACAGTTACACAAATATATTGAATTCACAATTAATAAAAGACCCTATACACCTTAAACTGTGTCTATAATATAAACAACACAATATGAAATATAAGAATGGAATTTTTGTACAATATTTCAGCGTTAAAATCAGTTTTCTTATTGCATTTAGCAGTAGCAGAATTCACTCCCCACTTTCTATTGTTCTTAAATAAATAAAAATACATATTAGTGTAGTTTAAACTCCCTCTACTGGTCTACCTCAAATCAAACAATGCGATCTTCGCTACAAGAAGCAATTTGATACCAGGAACAAATAGTATGTATGTATTTAATGATTAACATGCTTGTGTTGAGTTTTGTTTACCAAGTAAAATGACTTGACAGAAAGTACAAATACACCATTTTCCGTAGCCAGTATAAGGGAAGAAAAGGCTTTCCAAAAAAATTGTAAATGTTTAATAAAATAAAGCAGTTAAACTACTACAACATCAACACATAACTCTAAAAATTCCCTGCACAGCACTTCAACCACAGCAGCATGTGTAAAGCAAAAAGACAAAAAATAGTATTTACTATATCAAAATTACTAAACCATTTTATCATGTTATAATACAGATGGTGATCGGAAAGTAAGTTTACCACATTAACGCACCAGCTGGTAAACTTTACCATGTGGTAAACTTTCTAATCAGCCTGTGCTTCCAGGACTATCAGTAAAATGAATTCACTTAAATTAATAACAGAACAATACCATTAAGCTCTACAATTGATTGGACTTTGATACATATTACACTGCTGAGACTTTCTGGGACTGTAGCATCTCGTTTGTAGCGTTGGCCCTGAGTACACAAGAATACAAACATATTTACATTACACAGCAGTGGACTTCAATCCTTCTGGTTCTCGAAAGCTCACATGTCTCTAAAATAAAGCTCCACTTCAACTACAGTTCTACTTTAACGCCTTTCAATTTGTTATTCATGTATCCGGGAGAGACGTTTCATTTGGCAGATGGGTGTGCTGAATTTTTCCCTAGTTCAGCCAGAAATCTGGTTCTGTTTCTATCGGTCAACAGAAAAAACAAAACCGGGTTGATGCAGCTGTTAAAATTGACAATGGGTCTCCAGATTTTGTAAGACATCGTCACGAAATTCAAAACACTGCAGTCCTTTAGAGGCATGTAGACTCGAACAAACATGTAGATGGTGCGGGTAACATGGAATGGCACGTAACAAATCGCAAAGATAATGCAGACCACCACGATGGTGCGAATAGATTTTCGCCGGCTCTCCTTTCCCACCGTGATACTTTCTTCGAACTTTGACAAGGTCCTTATCATGGAACAGGAGCACATGGAAATAATCGCAAAAGGTATTAGAAAGCCTGTGATATTCAAAGCTATCCCATAGGGGAAGTATTGATTAAAATTATGGGGTTCGGTCAAATCATAGCACACCGTTTGGTTATTAATTAAACCAGTGTTGGAAAACTTTAAAGTAGGAAAGACCTGTACCACCACCAAGATCCAAGCAATTACTGAACCAAGAATCGCTATCTTTTTGGTCGTGTAATCAATACATCGAATGGGGTAACATACCCCTAGGAAACGGTGGACACTAATGCAAGTCAAGAACAAAATGCTGGCGTACAGGCTAGCGTAAAAAAAGAAACGCACCAACTTGCAGGCAACACCACCAAACATCCACCGGTCGTCCATACAATAGTATACAATGAGCAGAGGTAAGGGCAGGACGTTTAGAAGGTCAGCCACTGCTAGATTGGTCAGGTAAATCATAGAGCAGCTCCAATATTTTGTCCGACAGCACATCATCCACAAAACGACACCGTTTAGTAAAAGCCCCACTACAAACACCACGCTGTAGGTAAGAGGCAGTAAAATCCGTTTATAATCTTCAGAAACTAAGCACGATGTTATTAGACTGGTGCTGTTCGGTGTTTCTTGAAACGCTTCATCGTTGTCCCCCATGTTTTTTTTTTCTTTCTCTTCCTCTTCAATGTATTAATTGTTATTATGTATTTATTTATAATTCTTTATCGTAATAACACTTACTAAGACGTTGAGAATGTACTTAGTTCTGTAATATCATGTAGTTGTAGTGTACACGAAACTTAAAACAGAGCTATTACAAAACATTGGTCTGCCCGGTTGATGAAAGTTATATATATATCATTGGGAAGGGTCCATTTGAACCAAAGTGTAGACCCCCTGTCAGTTTCCCGTCGATTTTATACTCATGGTGTTTTGTTTATATTAAAATAGTTTCGCTCCAGATGCAAACTAGGTGAATGCAAACGAGACCAAACAACCTGATTCCCGTGGACGGTGTACTTTCCCAACATCTGTTATTAAGTCATGCGTGTAAGAGTATAGAATCGTGCGTGCGTGCTAAATGCAAACTTCCCAGCTTGACACAAATATGTGCTTTACAATTCACTCCGTGGCATGACAGATGACTGCCTCTACATTTTAAAGTTTATTATCTCCCTGGTGATGTGTGCATTTTGTAAAAATAATAATAATAATAATAATAACAATAATAAGAAGAATTAAGAATAAGAAGAAGAAGAAGAAGAAGAAGAAGAAGAAGAAGAAGAAGAAGAAGAAGAAGAAGAAATTTAGATTAAAATACATAAAATAAAGAATGTCCTCGGCTCATCGCGCACCAGTGACCCCTGCAGTCTGGCCGGGCGCCTGCAGGCTTCCGTGCTAGCTGCCTGGGAGCTGCGTTGTCCTCCCACGCTGTAGCTCCCGGGTGGCTGCAGGGTGAATCCGCAATGAAAAGAAGCGGTACCCCCCCCCCCCCCCCCCCCCCCCCCCCCCCCCCCCCCCCCCCCCCCCCCCCCCCCCCCCCCCCCCCCCCCCCCCCCCCCCCCCCCAGCTGACGGCCCACGTTTCGGAGGACAGCGTGTGTACGTCTTCGCCGCTACCGAGTCAGAGCTGAACCTAAATTATAATTGGCCATTTCAAATTGGGAGAAAATAAAAAAATATAGCAAAGACTAAACTGAAAAATAATAATACTATTGCCTCTAATTATCGTCTAGGGTAGCAAATACATGTTTCAAGTTTTCTTATAAAGCTGCATTCCCCTCTTAAACTTTGCAAAACAGCAAAGAAAATAATATCATCCAGAAACCTGTGGTAACCGTTTTCTTCAGAGGTTGGCAGGTGTATGTTTCTACGTCTCTAGGTGTTATAATGAAATCACTTAATGCTGTTGAATTACATTTGTAGCTCAAACATTTGTAATAAGTGTCAGCATTTCTGGGAGACGCTGTTAACTGACAAGTTAAATGCTAATTTGTCCTCGGATGAACTGCATTCTGCTTGGACTGCAAAATGCAGGAATAAGGACTACTGATTGATGTTGATTACTGGTCCAAATGACTCTGGTTCTGGGCGACCACTGCCAGTATAAATGAGACAAGACCTAAACATCTCATTGGCCAAGAGAACATTTTCAAAGTGAAGGCTGCAGGCAGAGGTTTGTATTTACGAATCCCACACTCACATGTATAAGATGCTGAAAACGACTCATTATCGGTCTGTATGCAGGCATGAAACAAACGCTAATGTTGATTTTCTTAAGCAAGCATAACCGTGAGGTATTGGACACATGTTTTTTAACGTAGCAACAATGCTGTGCTATTTAAAACGTAAATTATTATCGTTTTTTTTTTTTTTTTTTTTTTTTTTTTTTTTTTTTCTTCTCTTGTCTTTGTACATGTTATGATTAATACTGTCCACTTTTTGCATGCAGGGCTGTTTATCAAGGAACTGGCAACAGACTGCACAATGCTTCTTTAATGAGGACTTGCGAGAAAACGATCCTTACTCTTTACATCGATCAGGTAAATGGATCGTTCGATTTATCGAATTTGTTAGGGGCTGGGCAATGTAAGTCAAATTAAGATACATAACTAGAGACGCACTATGCAAAATGAGTGGCAATTACCCCATACTAGTACATTATCTGAAAATGCGTTTTCTGGCTGAAGTGCATTACCGTAGCAGGTACTTTAAAGACATATTTAAGAACGAATGTTGGGGCAATACTGAAAAAAAAAAAAAAATTCAGATGAGGGTTTATTGTGAAGAATGAGAAAAATGGAAGCCGACAGATTCAGTTAGTTTGATATATGTCATGCTCGGTAAGATGGATAGTAAAAACAATACTACAGCTTTAAAAGCAGTCAAGTCAAAGCTGCAGCGGGTGTTTTAGATTTGAAAATGAATGTTCTAGAATTCATAATGCGGCACTAAGTATGACGCTCATAAGTATTATTGTAAAACGTAGTTATTTGACTAAGAGCTTACAATATATATTGCTATAACACCAAGACTGGAACAAAGTAACTTAGACTATATATTATTTGACACAAATATCAATTTTGACCGTCTGCAGAAACCTTTTGTTATGTAGGTTTTGGAGAAGAGCTGTCCATCTCAGAACCACCAGGGAAGTGAAACGCGCTACTGCTGGCTGAAGGTTTGTTTCTCTAGGTGTTTTTATAATTAACTTTATAATCTAATGCAATGTCTCGTTTTGCTGTTTTGTTTTTATATTGAATATTGAACGTCGTGTCCCAGGTGCAGTATGTTTGCACTAGTACCAGCAACGTCTGAAAAGATTTCATTAAAAATCTAATCTACACATGAAATGGGTTTCATTTTTCATCCTGGCTTTACCGAAGTGCCCTTCTAGTTTTTGTACTATAAACACCCAACAAGTTAGCATTCTCCTGCTCGGCTGTTTTTTTTTTTTTTTCCCCGAGGGTATGTGGGTTTTATTGAGATAAACACCAAAATTCTATTCCAAAAATAGCCGTCTATAGTATACGATGTTACGAAGTTAGTAGGAAGAAATGTCATTAGTTTGAATGTAGTTTTTAATACTCTTATAGGCCTGGTACACGTTTAAACATATTTCCATTTTGGTTATTTATAAATGTAACAACAACAACAACAACAACAATATAATAAATAATAATAATAATAATCCATGTGTGTGTGTGTGTGTGTGTGTGGGGTGGTGGGTGGGTGGGGTTGGGGGATGCATATATACACACACACGATAATGTAATTAAAGTAAGATACTGCATACCATGGCGGAAATGTTATTTATTATTGAAACATATCTATTTTATATGCAACTGTAGCTCAATAGATAACATCACATTTTAAACTGATGCTAAAAACAAACAGACTAGTGTGTGTGTAGTGTAGTGTTTTTTTTTTTTTTAATATTATATTTTGAAGACTATAGTTGCCATTTATTCTTGTTATTAGAATGCTTTTGATATATTCATCTTTCTAACTACATCAAACTGGTCACCTAGCAATAGTTATATAGGTCTGATATGCTGCAGTAACAGTGACTGTGAAGAATGTGCTTCACGCTTACTTGTGTAGGTCGAGGTGTCATTTAGGTGCACCTCACTACAGGTTGGAAAGGTCATTTAGATTGTCAGCCATAGCTTGGAATTGCACTGTTAGTATAAGGCTATAAGAACCCTTTACATTTTTAGTTTATCTACAATTCAAAATGCTCACAAACCATTTCTGAATGTGTTTTTTTTTTCTTTATGAACTACAGGGTATTGACTTTTACTATGGAGCATTTCTTTGGGAATAAGACAGTTTCCTGCTATGCCTTGTGTGTGTTAATGGTAAATTACATGCAATCAAAGTATGTTTATGTATGTATGTACAGTATGTATGCATTGTATATACATTAGTACACACATTTTATATCTACAATATGGATGAGAAAACAATACTTAAATATTACAATTGTGACAGGCTGGCGAGTGGATAGAGGCCCAGAGACAAACTGCAGTTCAAAAAGAAAAAATACTTTTATTACAAATAAACACAAAATAAAATGGCACAAGGGCCAAAACACAGATAGAAGGACACAAAACAAGACTTACAAAAATAAAGATTTCCAGGCTGGGCGATACCTTCACTGGATGAGAAAATTAAAAAAAAAAAAAAACACAAACCCAAAAACCCAGCACACACAAACACCAGCTTGCCTCATCTCCCTCCTCTTCCTAATGGGAAGCTGAGGCCTCCTTTTATGTCAGATGGCTGGGTGCTGATTGACCGTTAATTACTTTAATCAACCCCAGCCACCTGAACACAATAAACCCAGGCAGGTAGGGGAATTTAACCCCATAACTGCCAGTTTATAAAGGGCAGAGCACTGCTCTGCCACAACAATATACTATGCCATTTTGTTGACTTGTTAACAGAAACATCTGGTTATGTTCACAAAGCTTGAAATCATGAATTAAGTTTTAAAATGTTGATTAGATAAACATTTCTTGACAGTTGCCAACATCAAAATAAGAGAAGAGTTTAATGAACATCAAACCTTATTCAGCTCATGAAAACTAGACTTTGAAAAAAGGATCTTAAAATAATTCAGGTGTTAAAGTTTATGGAGAACAGGACTTGTTAAATAGACTTTCAATCAATCAATCAATAATCAATAAATGAATAATCTTTTATATAGTGCCTTCTATAGTGGACCACCATCACAAAGTACTTTACAAAATGCAGTAAATACAAGAAAATCCATAATACTTGAAATGTCTGGAAGAGAAATGTACAAGCTGTTAAAAATATTGTTTTCTGTCATCATTCCAGTAGGGAATGGTTTCTGTTATTAGGACCTTTGTATTTTAAAGTAATTGTATGTCGTAGAGGGAAAAACTGGAGAAATTAGCAATTTGAGGGTTGCTAAGCAACTGTATATCGGTATCCATCAGCATGCTGGAGAGAGTCACATTACATAATGATGATTTACTGTATTCAAATTGAAATGTCAAAACCAGTAATTTAGGTATTATCTTTTGCATAAGGCAAAGTCAATAAGCAAAGTTAATGTATGGCAAGTGATACTGCAGGAAAGAATTTGACACTTAGTCTGCAAGCACACTTACCTGCCCAATGTCATTTATATCAAATAGAGGAAGACACTGCAAAACCAAACAGTGTAACTATTATATATATGTTTAAGCCAGAATGTGATTGAGAGAGACAGTGATGACCAAACTGTAAACGTGACATTCTATGGTAAAAGCTGTGAATTATGCCAGCCTGCAACAATTGATTCATTTATTAAAGTTATTAATACTTCTTAAATATCGGTAGCAAATTTCTTCATTTCTTATCTCAGCACCTCTGATGTAGACTTTTTTGAATGAAACCGTTTAAGTTACTATCAAGCTGTGAAGTGCTTCCAGTATTCAATAAAGCCATACTGTGCAGAAGGTAATAGAGTGTGCCAGTTTATCTGACTGGAGAGAAAAGGGTTCAGTAGTGTAGATGTCTTTGATATGGATCACTGCAGATTCTTTGGAGTGTGGTTGACATTTTCATTATAATTTAACTTCTACAATCTCCATGATGCGTCACAGTCTGTCATATTGTAGACAGGTTTGATTACCTGGCCTGCATGGTATCTGTCTTCCCCACACACCTCCACAATTGAGCTGAAATTCATTTCTGGTGAACTGGGGTTCTATAGAAAATTAAACCAATAGTGTATGTGAAATGATTAGATCATAGACAGTATATCCTTTCTGTTGACAGTATCATTTGGAAGCTCTGATTTTGCTTAAGCTGTGGATTCAGGTTGGGTTTCCTCACCAATCACCAAGCCACTTCTGTGATGCTAAATGTCAAAGGCCCAAAGCTTTATTTTTGAAGCAGTAATCTGGCTAACACAAGGTACAGCATTTATTTATATTTGTATATGTATATAGCTTTGTAACATAACAGTATGGTTAGAAAGGTACATTTGTATGCCATCTAAGAAGTTTATGTTTTTAAATAGGAAGAAAACTAAAGCTGCCTGCCACTTTTTATACAATAGTGGTTTTAGTAGGTGTGCAAGTGAGTGTGTGTGTGTGTATATATATATATATATATATACTGCATTGACATTAGATCAAGTAGCACATGAATTTATCTTTTCACAGTGGTAATGCTTCTTTGAGTAACTTGCCTTATACATATTTTAGCTACTTATTCAAGCAGTTTTTTATTGAACTTAGCAGACTCATTTGGCAATCTGTCTTGTACTAATTAAATAAGTTACTAAGTCCTGAGACTGTGAAGCTTGTCTGCTTTGACTAGTAAGTAGTCTTGAAAATGGCTTCTTAACTAATAATAATAAAAAAGCTCATTAGTGCTGTAGAAACCAGTTGTGTATGTTAGTCTGACATGCTTTCAGTCGCTAATTGCTGTGACAATAAATCAAGCTAGTTTATCACAATTTAAATATATTACCATACAGTAAATACTGTCTTCAGTGGATTCTCAATACCTGAATGGATTTATCTCCAGTTTTAAAATAAATTAAAATTACCAACTAAGTAATATGGTCTCTAAATAGGCAATTATTCAGGTAGAAAGAATGGTAAGTATGATCACTTTTTTCTACTGCCTGTGATGGTATTCACCGTTAGGATCAAGTAATATTAATTGCTTTTACCAAGGGATATTTTTTTTCCTTGAGACCACATTGTTATCACCTTGTCTTTACATCTTATCTGTTAATCTGACCAAAATTGTATTTTAATGAGTCTTTTATGAGATAAGGTAAGTGCCAGTCTTTATTGTTAATAGACACATTTGCCCTTTTCTTGTTGAAAATTCCATAACTGGCTCCCTTACTTTTCTCATCAAAGATAGCTATTACATTGCAGCGAGTGTGAGATGCCCTTTGTTTCACCTTGGGGGAGAATTCATTGTGTGATCTGGCTAAAGTGCAAGATAGTTGAACAAGATCATATATCAACCATTAACTCCCAGCCAGAATAAATGCATCTTACCATTTTAATCTTCCCTGTCTAATATATGGAAACACACAGATACCACACACACATAACAAAAATACAAACTTTAGTGTCTTTTTGCACCATAGCTGCAGAGCAGAGCTCAAAGAAGAATTGCGATCATGATTTGTTGTAATAACAATTATTGATTTCCACATTACAGAATTGCCCTTAATGGGATCTGGGTGACCATCACGCCAGTTCTAATGGACCAAATGTGTTATGACATCTTACAATTGACCACTTATTGTTATGGTCTTCTAGTCCACATCTGTAATATGTTCACACAAAGTCTATATCTATAGTACAGTGTTCATTGTGTGAGGATAATAAGAACCCTTCAAGATCAATACTTTGCACTTTCTTTTTAATGCTGCAATAATGTAGTCTGCCCTTCATTGTCAAAATGGAAATTTTTTAAACTGAACCGCAAGCCGGAAAATGTGTTAATGCATTTTCAGTGAAATTAAGAAGTGGCAAGATGTTTCACTAAAATCACAATAATTGGCAAGATGTTTAACTAAAATCTCAATAAGAATATCCTTGTGTGGTCTAGTTACCTTTGCTGCTTTCCAAATAGACCTCTAAGGATATGCCAACATCAAAACATCTAGTTTTAAACATATTATTTAAAATAAATTCACAGCAAAGCACAATACCACGCAGGAATCCCAAAATATCATAATTGCATATGACTAGAAAATTAAGTTTAACTGTAATTCCATTGTTCACCGCTGCAACCACCCGGTGACTCGGGAAACGGAGGCTGAATCATGCGTCCTCCAAAACGTGTTCCTGCCAATCTGTCATTTTACACACTGCGGGTCCACAGCGAAGCCACCAGACCTGTAGTGCTGGAGGACAACCCAGATCTGAATGGCTCCACTGCAGACCTGCAGGCGCCCTGTCACCTATAGGGGTCTCTGGTGCATGGTGAACCGTGGATTTCCCTGCCAACCTAATCCCGCCCTACATGGGCGGCACTCGGCCAATTGTGCGCCGCCCACTAGGATCCCTCGGTCATGGTCGGCAATGACAGCCTGGATTCGAACTTTTTATCTCCAAGCTATAGTGCACATCCTGCACTCCACATGGAGCACCTTTACTGGACCCCACTCTGGAGCCCTTAGATTGTAATTTTTAAAATGCATCAATGCACTGCAAGAGTATTTGGTTTGAATCCAGTCACCAGCAACATAATGTCTAATTAATTTAAGAAGCTGAATATTGCAATTAGAGCACAGTGAATCATCATAACACACTCCTCACACTGCTTTAAAAAAACAGATGAAAAACAGCATATTGCACCAATGACATCATTAAATGAAGAGCTCTTGAAACAGTAAATGATGTGGTGTGCAAAAGCATCTTCACATTTTGTTGCCTGGTTTTGTTTGGGCAATGCATATAATGACCTTTGCATGCTAATGGGACACTTTCTTTTTTCTTGCATGGGTAAACCACAGCAGCCGCATTAGACAGAGGAAATCTGAACTGGCATCAGTGAAACACCTCGTCATATGGGAGTGCATAATGGGAAATTGGAAATCAATAGTCATCTGGACAGGCAACCGTCTAAAAGAGTTTTCTCTTGCTTACAACTTGTGCTGTACTCAACCTTTTGTATTGAGCTAAAGGGCAGGGTGGTATTTAGGGTACAAAATATAAGGTCGTGGTTGTTGATCATTGTGGACGGGATAAAGAAAAACGATAATGCAAGATGAGGATGTTTTTTAATGTGTCCATGGTTCTTGATATCCTTCTTCAGATTATCTGTTCATTTCTCCTCAAGGTCCTTGGTTTAAGGATAGACATGCCATCCAATGCCATGCACCAGGGAGTTCTCTGTGAATCTTGATCATTCTCATGTCTAACCCAGGCATGTGACTGTCATACAATGCAACACATCTGGCTTGTGGAGAGCAAGAGTGGTTGCTTCCAGCTGAAAGGGTCATTCTTCTAGTGTAATTGGCAGATGGCTCAAATATGTCAGAGTGTGCTTGACACCAGTAGAATGTTTATTTTTAAAAGGCAGGAGGAGGAAGTGTGTGCATGTGTGTGTGCAATTGTGGTATGCAACGCTGTGTTCCCTCTTTTACAAAGACAACACTCAATGTAATATTATCATACATGCCTTACTGTCAAACAGTTCTGTTGGCGGCTTGTAGGATGGTAAAGCATTGAAGGAGGATATTTTAACCCGTTGGTATGGTCATATTGTGAAACAAGCTGCTTGTTTGGGTGGTGCTGAAGAAAGTGGTTTGGGGTTTTACATTTATCTTATTTTTCTATTTGATATATTTTCTCTGTTTTCAGTCAATTACCCTTGCTTACCCTTTTTGGAATCATAATCCTGAGCCTTTTTCCCTTGTTGCTAAGGGTATAAAGGGTCAGTAGCGCTTCCAGCTGTGCTGCTAAAGTACATGCTGGTTCTCTATACACGATTATACCACTGTCCACAGAGCTGTGTGACAGAGCCGAGCTGCCTACTTTCTTACCCTTAGAGATTTCTTTTCTGTTTTTTATCTAACCAAATAAGATTCCTCTCACGGACAGCATGCTCCAAATTACTCACTCTGAAGCTCCTTCTCTGTTAAGTCAGCAACAGCAAGAGGTTGTGCCCTCCTGAACCAAACCTAAGACACTGACACATCTGTAATCCACAGCGCCTGGTTTCTGAGGAGTTTAAAAGATTCCGTTTAAAGGTTATGTAGTTGGGTTATTGCTTGAGTGTTACGCTATCTATCACTGAATCTGTTTGATTGACCTGAGTGTTTTTTTGTGTGTGTGTGTGTGTGTGTGTGCGCAGGAAGAAGGAAAGTGGCACAGAAGATCTCTTAACAGGAGCGAAGACAAAGGAGTCTTGATGGAGAGGTAAAAATAATGCATTCAAATAATGCTGTCAAGAGTTAGCTTTATGTGCTATTCATTATAGAATAAACACAAAAAAAACTTTAATTACAGTCTCAGTAAAGCTATTTTGTTTGGGAAGACATTTTAACTTCTTAGTTTTCTTTTTCCTACAGTAGCTATACCACGTTGCACGTATCTTTCAAGTTTATCAAATTTCTGCTGAGAGGATGTGGGGCAGAATTGTATATGGGTCCAAGGTGTAAAGACAGCTTAAGTTTTTATTTTTTGTTTTATCACACTTTAACTTTGCAGACACTGTCTTTCAAAGAAAGCTGAAGACAACTGCACCACAACGCTACAGTTCTGGGAAGCTAAAGTTATCATGTGAGTATTACTGATGATTATTAATATTTAAAACAAGTGTCAGGACAGTGAAAATCCCTTGCATGTCTGTTTTAGTAGTGGACAATTGACATTTATGTTTATTGTTTGTCATTCTGTAATTGCTCAAACAATTGCTGTCCATAAGGGAGACAAAGAATAAAATATTGTTAGAAATACCACATGTATTTAACTGTTAAATATACAGATAACATGTACACTGAATTTGAACAAAGAAATTTGCAGGGACTTGCTACAGAGTTGACTGAAGAGAATACAAGACACTGGTGTCAGGGAAGATTACAATCAAATGGAGACAGTGTGCATCACAGCTGTCTAGATGTCACAGTAACTGAATAGCTGTTCAGGACATGTGCAGTTCTTTAACTTGAATGAACAACACACACAAAAAAAAGACACGTAATGCAAGTAGCTAATATAAATATATAGATAAACTGGAAATGGCCATATGTCTTCATCTGGTATTTCAAGGTTAATATCATATATTAAAATAACATGCTTAGTTATAATTAGACTATAAGTTCAGGAATATATATATATATATGTATGGGTATATATATATTATATCATATATATAATATATATATATATATAATATATATTGTATATATAATATAATAAATAAATAAAATGCATAAATAAAGGTTTATTTATTTAAAGATTTAAAATAAATTAATCTAAAATCCCAGTAAAACCAGTGAAAGTATACCCTTCTGTACTTTCTACGGGAAAGACACAATTTTTTGATGTTCATATATATATATATATATATATATATATATATATATATATATATATATATATATATATGGCAGGGCCATATTATACATACTATGTAAAACATTATTATTTTATTTTTTTCAGCATTCAAAGGGCATGGCGAGCTGTTTTGTACCGTAAGAAAACCTGGCAGGTCGAGTGCACAAATCTCCCTAAACAGAACCAGAGTTCCTCATTCAGCAAACCTCACACCTCCGTGAGGATAAATGGATTCGGCAGGAACATCCCTTCTGTAAGTGTGTTTGAGGGATGATGTCTTTTGAATTTAGGTAAAATAACAATATGTAAACAGGTGGATAATGTGTAAAAGACATATCACACAGGGCCAAAGGGTCCTTAGGGACATGCATACATGCAAAGGATTATACAGTATAATATTGTCCACGGATAGCTCTGTTATCCTACTGAGTTCACTGCTGCAGCAGTTAATGGTGCAGTAGTTACAGGGTAAAACCTATCTTTACAGTTATAGTATATGAACTAAGCAGCCTCTTCTCATACCAACCAGTAAACCCCTGAATGGATTAATACTTTCTTTTCAATACAAATTAAATAGACAACCTGTCTGAACTATCCACACATGTCCAATCCCTTCACTGGGTGATACAGTTTAGCTAATACAGGAATGGTTTCATGTGTTAGTCAATGATAATTTGGTGGCTGCTACTGCATGTGATAGGATGACTCAGTTTTTCTGGAAGTATATTCTGTACTTCCAGTGCTGTTGCTCTGTGTCTTTAATTCGTCGTCTTGTTGATTTAGCAAAGAAAGGGGAGACGGGGGAACAGAAATCGACACCTTCATCTTGAACTTAATGATTTTAGCAACCTGTAGAGAGAAGCAGTTTTAAATTATTCATCTGTACAAGGAGGGTATAAATGCCCCTCTTAATTATTACTCAATGAGAAGGCAGTTTGCCGAGCAGCTCAACAGAGCCAGTGGGATGGAAGTCAAGGAAGAGTCCTTCCATACAGAAGCAGTCACGGTCTGTTCTAGAAGTTACTATGTGTATCCATCAATTTGTTTGATGGAAACCTGGTGTATATACTGCGGTTTCCCAGGTGGAAACTGACCTTACTGTGGATACAGGGATAACATCACAAAGCTTCAAGGACTGTTTAAGGATTTTCTGTAATGTCCATTTTGATTAATGACATTGTGTTTTCAAGTTTGCTGTCCAGTACATCATTTCCACTGTTTGAAAAAGGGTTTTAGAAATAGGGCTCACAGTTTCTAACCCTTCTTAGCTTTCATTAAAGGACCTCCAGTATGAAATTCTGAGCAAAGGGCTGCAGCGTGGATTTAAATTTGATATAAGGTGACAGGTAGTATGTTAAACATTTCCCTTTGTAATGAACTGACTGGGAGCTGTTCTCTTGTAAAGAGAGTCATTATTTGTAGAAACGTGTTCCCAATTTCAATAGCATTTGTTAAATAACTGTAGTTAAATTACCTCTACCTCTGTGGTCAGTAAGAAAACACATCTAATTTAAAACTGTCTCAGTGGTTTCTTAAAGATCATTAAGAGAAGGTTGTATTATTGGATTCTGTCATCTCTCTTGCTGAACATGATGAATACAGTGGTGTACCTTGGGCCAAAATCTTCTTGAGTATTATTACTGCTTTCACAGGTGGAAAATGCATACTATTCAATTCAGCTAATAAGGTAATACGATTTAGAAATACCACATATCGCTGCAAGCTGGTTTCTTGCAACAAGGATAACACATATAGGGCATATAGACTTTTCTAGAATTAGGTTCTGCATTATCATATTGAAATTTCTCAGGTCATTATGCCAAAAGGAGGCTGTATATCGTCTAGCACGTGTTTGTGCTTATTTGAATTTTATTTAAAATGTTAAATAAGGCATGCCATGCAACAGGTGCTGCCGGCATTTCATAAGTGTGGGTCTAAAAAAAAAACAAGTGATTATCTCTTCATAGTGTCTTGGTTTCATTTAAAAAAGATGAACAATTTTGAAAAAGTGATTATATAGAATACTATATCTATCTACCTATCTATCTATCGAGCATCAAAATAAACTTATCACTATTATAACACATTTCATTTTGAAAAAAAAAGGTATATAACTGATTGACAATGACCAGCTGTTTTAGGTTTCTTTTTACTCACTTGATCATTCATCCTTGACCATAACAAGCTTAAGTATGACTGAAGCATATGCACTCAATCACCTAATTAGTGAGTGTCACAAAGACGGCCAAGTGGGCGGCGTCAGAACCAGGAAAAGGAATGAAATACACAAAACACACTCTACGCACTCTACGCCAAAATAAATAGACAAACAAAAAAACAGACTAAACTTAACAAAACGGTGCACGGACAGACACTGACAAACACGGTGAGCAGATACTTTGTTATTATTATTATTATTACTACTACTACTATACTTATTTCCTCCGTCTCCAATCCCGTTCTCCGCTCACCGAACACCCAACCCCCAGTATGTGACAACGTGCATCTATATATACTATTGTGCTGGGATTCAATTACCAATTAATTATTCACTTGAATCGCAGCACGTGAATTAATAAAGTGCAATTCCCCGTGCTCACATATTACTACATTTTACTTGCACGTGAAGTGCTGTGCAATCCTTGTGCCTAAATACACATATCCATTTTTAAACACTCGTGTTACACAGACCCGTTTATATCCTGTGTACCAATGTCTATACACCAACATTTAAACACACCACACGCAACACATAGCAGATAATATACACAGGGACGGGCACTTTGTTACAGTGAGACAGTTGATTGGACACTGGATATGGAGTGATTTCAGCTGTTGAATTGAAATCTTGAATAAAAGCAATAAAGAAAATCACAGAAAAAAAAAAAAACAATATGCCACATCTGTCAAGAGAGCAGCGCCTTCGTGCAGTCGGCATGTTGGAGGCTGGACTATGGCAGCGTACTGTGGCTCGTCGTCTTGAGTGGTCACAACCAGCAATTTCAATTAAGATATTTGTCTGTGAGCTTTTGGCATGATTCTTTAGTTATTTTTACCACAATTGTTCCAGGTCATTCAAATTCCAAGGACTTTGCTTGTGCACCGCCTTCTACAACTCATACCAAAGATTCTCAATCGGATTTAGAACGTTACTTTGACTGGGCCATTCCAGAACCTTGATTTTATTCTTCTTTAACCATTCTGAAGTAGATTTTGATGTGTGTTTTGGATTGTTGTCACATTTGAACGTCCAGTTGTGTTTTAAACCAGGTTTTGTAGTGGAGGGTTTCAGATGCTTGGCCAATATTGTTTGGTATGCTATGGAATCCATTTTACCATGTACTGGAACTAAATTTCCTGCGCCATTAGAAGAAAAACACCCCCATAGAAAGATATTACCACCTCTATGCTTGACAGTAGGTATGTTTTTTTTTTCTTTGTATGCCTCACCGGACTTTCTCCAAACGTAACGACTATCAGCATGACCAAATAGTTTCGCAAAACCTTTGACCAGAACTCATATCCATCATTCAAATGCCGTTTTGCAAACTTTAAGCGATTGTTCTTGTGATGTTTTCTACGAGTGACTTTTTCCTAAACCTGCGACCATTGAGACCTTCACCATGCTATACTCAACCTATGGTGAAATGGAAACCCACCTGCAGCCAATTCACTTTGAATATCTTTGGCAGTCAATCTCACAATTCTTCTACTTGTTCTTGGTGAAAGAACCTTCTTTAGTCTAGACCAAGGGAGCGTTGTGACAGTACCATGAGTCTTGTACTTGTGCTTGATAAGAGAAACAATAGTTAAAATTGGGATACTGAAATGCTTGGAAATCTTCTTGTATCCTTCTCCAGCTTTATGACAATAAATTATTTTCTGGGTCTTCAGATAGCTCTTTACTTTTTCCCCATATTTACTTATTGGTAATGACAGCGATCATCCTATGACTAATCCTTTTATACTCCCTAAGAATGTTCACGTACAATCCAGCAGCTTGTAGACAATACTATCATAGCATCAAGGGGTATGAATACTTTTGATATAGCATTTTTTTGAGTTTTGCTAAAAAAAATCTATTTCTTTTAACTGTTTTCTTCATCCACAAAAGCAAAACTTGCTGCAAAAGATTTTTCCTAAAATTCTTTTTCACAAAATTTCTAGAAATATTTGTATATATATATATATATATATATATATATATATATATATATATATATATATATATATATATATATAGACACACACACACACACACACACATACTACATATGAGAATAACCTGACATACAGAACGGATTACCAGGTGTTATGTAAACTGGGGTCACTCAGGAAACAATTCAGTTGTGCCTCAGGGCTAATGGTGTTCAAGAAATGAATGAGCCTCCATGGGCCAAACTGTCTCTCTTCATTCCTATCATTTGTCATGTATGTTTAGTTCTTATCAGTCAACACGTCTCATTGACTGGTGAGGGTTTGCTGTGTGTTTAGAACCCACAAGTGCTTGTTATGTGGTAAATTCCTTCTGTTTCACTAGTTCATTTTGTAAGAGCTTTTGGTTTATAAATAAGAAATGCCTATTGTACCTAATTAGCTTTGTGTTAGGTCTAAATGCTTATTTATTAAGTAGTTGTGGGGTGAGGGTATTCTCTGGGCTATTTTTCTGCTTAGGGTAACCACATCTTTCCAATGGTTTATTTTGTTTGCGGTACATGCTCATACAGCACAGCGAGATATTAAAATATTTATAGAATTCTTGGCCATTTTCTTCTTAAAATCTATACACACCAATCCACTGAGGAGTCACCTTTAAATTGGCTGGATTTAAACATTGCTGGAATTCTTGGTTGAATTGCAAAAGATAAAAATAATAACTTTCATTGAAAATCTTGTGTTCAGGCATTTATCATTTGAGTTTCACGTACTTACTTTTTAATATGCCAAGATGTAATTAAAATGTGTATTGTAATCTAAAGAGTACAAAGCAGTTTTATTATCAGCCAGGAATCCGCTGTTCCAAGAATGATGAAGACAATTCAGCAAACGCTGGTGGTTTTAATCTGAGCTCAACGTCATATAAAATCATGGGTCTTCATAAACTTCTGTGCACATCTAAGATATACTATATACTATATACTCTATACTCACTGGGAGATTTTCCTGCATTTTAATGAAGCTAAGAAACCTATTTTTAAATAGATATTTGACCACTGTGTCCCGTTCATTTTATTTATTATTATTATGTTTCTTTTTTTTAATCTCACAACCCTGTGTAATTGCATTTACTTTAATGCACTTCAGGGTAATGTATCAACATTGAGGGTAATGCTATCATTTTACCAATAGGCACAGGCAGGCATTTCTTTAGTAATGTGCCATTTCTGACATTTTCATCTACCGAACGATCAATTTGAGGTTTACAGCACTGTAAACCAACAATAAGTCTTCTCGTTCGGCCTGTTTTCACCACAGTGCTCATTAAAAAGGGGCACCAAGTTAGATTTCATATACTTACGACTTGCCCATTCTCCCTGGTGACGCCTCAAGGGCCGATTGAAGATGAGATGGGCCAGGGAAGAGGTACTGTATATCTTGGGGATCAACAGGTGGACATTGCCAGAGGCTCGACAGCAATGAATTAAACTGAACCAACAGTGAACACTAACAAATAACTTACTATGCTATGCATTCCTGTGAATGTGCAGTACATTTTCGTAAGTATATTACATTATATTTTATATCCCCTTCAGTCACTGTGTGCATAATTGTACCATGTTAAGTTTTCTATCAATTTTATAGTGCATTTTGTTTTGGCAGGATAGATATATATAATATATATGGCTGTACAAAAACAAAAAAAAATCTAGGTGTCAGTATGAGTTATGACAATCCAGAGGTTACATAGCATATTGGCAGTACTGTATAATTTAGTAGCACAGGCTGTTTTCTACAACTTCATAAAATAAATACACACCCTTTGAAAGAAATTGGATTTTTAGCATGCAGGCATGTCTGAGTAAGCATCCCTAGAAAACACTCCTAGTACAAACATTTATTTGCTGCTCACTTGTGTATAGAAGCTTATGTGACACCTGCAAATATAATGTAGGTTGTGCGTAGTAGCTGATTTGTTTTATAACTGTCAATACTGTTTCATTGAAATTTATGATCAACATAGTAATTCCCTTTTATTTCAATTTACATACCCTAAGCTTAATGAAATATATTATGTTAATGCAGCGCTGAAAAGTGTGTGCCATTTTCTTTGAAGAAATTAAAAACTAATTTTTATGCATACCATTGACCAATCCTGTTATGTGTTGCAATGCAATGCGCTTGTTTTCGAATTGTACATTCTCTTATATATTAGGTAATAATAGTGCCTTCAGAAATGCTTTTAAAATGGCCAGTGCTTTTATAAAACAACTGTAACATGCTTATTTTTTTGAAAATAACAATAAAAACTAAAAAAATAAAGGGATTGAAATTTTAATTTAAACATACACATCTGGGAGCTTATTTGTAGATATTTAACGATTCTACTCTAGAAGATCAAAGTGCTGCTGATTTCCTGTATATAAATGTGCCTCTGCCTTTTCACCATATTGTCTGAGCTCTTTTAAATTCATCGAGACTATTATTACTTCAGTGAGCTAAAGGAAGATCCAAAAATCAATTGAGATTCTCAGCGCCTGATGCACAGGGAAAAGCTCAAAGCAGAAACACATCACTGTCACTGCTAATGTGACTCATTCCAAAGTGTGACTTCCAGAAAGCAACACTTTGAAGAAACCGTCATGCAGTGAAGGGCAAGTCATGCAATACTGGTAATGCAAATGATGCAATTCTGAAAACAAGCAAGCAAATATATAGAGCTAGGTAAATATTTCTGTGCATCTTCTATATAATCATGGTGCATCTATCTGGCACAAATTATGGCAACAACAAATAATTTACAGCAAGACTTGGGGTGAGGATTGTATTGCTCACTTTTTCCCACTTAGAACCTTTGCTGTAAATTATTTGTTGTTGACATAATTTGTGCTGGTACCGTATCTTTATTTTTATATAGCACTTTTCATAGTTGACCACTATCACAAAGCACTTTAAAGAGGTAGGCTGTGAACTGTGCATTATATGCAGAGTCACTTACAATAGGACATTGACTTAACATCTCATCTACAGGAGGTTATGTGACTTGCTAAGGGTCACACACACAGTGAATCAATTGCAGAGGTGGGATTTGAATCAGTGACCTTCTGGTTACAAGCCCTGGACTTTAACCATTGGATCACACTACCTCACAGTCACAGACTATTGTTATTGATGGGGTTATAATGCCATAGGTATTTATTTTCCACTATGAGTGCAGTACATATTAAATATACGAATAGGTCAAGAAAACAAGTTAGGCAAGGTTGAATAGTAAAGACGACTTTATATATTTTGTTTAAATATAGCTGATACAGCTTAAGTAAATTAAACAAATAACACATTTTTTCTTTTTGATGTTCATATCCTATAGTTAGCAGAGTTTTTCTCAGTCTTCATCTGGTTTGCAAGTGCTGCATAATCCAGTTTATATCCTCGTCGAGAAGAATTTGTTTGAATTTCAGGAAGTCAGAAAACAGTGACAGTGACATTTTAATTACCATTTTAGTGTTTGGAGCAGCTTTCTTTTGTAGCTTGTTTTGTAATTGAGTGTTCAGTGTAAATATGTGTTCAGCTGCTTCCTCTTGTGAAGAATGCAGGGAAGAAAGGTGTTCCTTTGAAAAGGGGTGGGGCTGACAGTGATGTGAACCAATCACAAGAGACTATTGACTGGCGGTGTAAAGATGTGAGGGCAATAGTTAATCTATTTTTCCTCCTATGATGAGGTTTTAACCAATCATTTTAACCAAGATTTCCAATGACTGAGGATAGCGCAGTTCTGGGAAGCTTACAGGCAAGCCCGCAGGTGCATGGTCAGGCTACAGGGGTCACTGGTGCACAGTGAGCTGAGGACAACCTGGCTGACCTAAAGCCAAATTGTGCACCATCCCCTGGGAGCTCCCATCCATGGTCT
The DNA here is from genome assembly GCF_017654505.1 of Polyodon spathula. Lineage (NCBI taxonomy): Eukaryota > Metazoa > Chordata > Actinopteri > Acipenseriformes > Polyodontidae > Polyodon > Polyodon spathula. The sequence continues at coordinate 35,759,674 of NC_054547.1, read as the reverse complement.
GCAGTGGAATAGCCTGGACTTGAACTGGTGATATCCAGGCTATGGGGTGCATCCTGTGATCCTCACAGAGCACCTTTACGAAATGCGCCACACGGGAGCCCCCGCAAAGTCATATATCTTCAGGGATTCTTAGCAGATCATATTCTCATTGGATTGGTAGATTCAATTCCTAAGAGCAACACACTGGGCTTTAGCGATGGTGAAATTTCCAGCAAGTTTTTTTTTTTTCTTTAATTAGCTTCCAAGAGCAGATAAATTGTATTCTGGGCATGCCCTAGAACTGAGGAACTCTACTTTTCAGCTGAGTGTCTCTGTCAAGGTTTTCTGCATGAGTTTCAATTAATTTATTGGACAGAATGTCTTTAGAAATGTCCTGTTCCTCCTTTATGCAGACATGCATTCGGGGACTCTAAACCTCTAGTTCTCCAATTCACAGATTGCTAAATGGGATTGTTTGTTGGCTAAAAGCCTTCACTGATGATTGTATAAAACATTAATGTTTTTTTAACCATGGGTAGGCTTCATTAAAGTATTTCCATAAGACATTCAGCATTAATGAGCCGGGCTAGACCATGTAATGAAAACCCATTCCAATGTAATTCAGTAAAGTGTTTTTTTTTTATTGTTTGTTTGTTTGTTTGTTTTTTCAAGATGAAACTGCCACTCTTAAGATTGTTGTAATTGGTTTCATATTTTAGATTTTGCATGCATACATTACATAAGAATTTTTCTATAGTAAAGTAGTTGGCAACGCCATTGATCCTACAAGTGGAAACAATTGAAATGATCTGAACTAACTTTAATCCAGCTCCCCCCTATGCATTATCAAATGAAAAAACATTTTGATATGCCCTCGGTTTATTATATAGTATGTATATTTCCCCTCTATCGTGTTGACACTCAATTCTCTAAACTCCTGTGGCCACACTCATTTTGTTAATGTTGTGTTTTGAATAATCAATGTTGCATTTAATGTGATGACACTTCTGCACGATATTTAATTTGTTTCCCTCAATCGTATAAAATGCTAGAAGACCAGCACCCTTCCTTTTATGGTGGGGTCAAATGTATTGGTTATACAGTACATAAAATTGAAACGGTAACAGTTTCTGAGAAAGACAACACCATTTCTATTAGTGATTGTGACAGCAAAGACCGTGGGTTCATAAAAAAAGAAACACATAGCACATCATATTTTTATTTTTGGGGGGAGGAGTTGAAGGTCCCTTGCTATTTGTTGTCCGTTAACGCTCCAGGAGAGCATCAGATGTATTGAAGATCACACTGTCAAGAATGATGAGTTGAGAGATTGGTTAAACTCCCAGTGAAAGTGAGAAACAATATTCCACAGGGGATGACTATTGTTCTTGCGCTTCTACAGAACATTTGATCTTCTCTTTGTGCTTTTCACAGATGTTGATGAGGTATAAAATGCATGAAACAGGAATAGATTCTTCTTTGTACAATTGCATGTGTATTATGTGAAAAATAGTGTGTAAATATATATAAAGGTCCCAAGGTTATGGAATCAAGTTAGTCTCCATAGTTTATTTCTGTAGGTAGACATAGGAGCACATCTATTTTAATGATTAAAATGACTATGCTATATACTATAGGTAATCCACTGTTTCCATTAATTGAATAGACCCTGCTGTTTAAAAAAAAAAAAAATACCAGCAATCATTAATTTGTTCCAATATATTTTACTGTAATAGAAGTGTTAATGAAAGATATAAGTAAACATTTTCATCAGTGCATGATAAACTGTTCCATACATGTCAGCTGAAGCAAAGCTTGAAAAACTGGAATCGCAAACATTAACTCTGATCAGCTCAGAGCTTTGGGCTGTAATTGCAATAATAGGTTACAACGCCTAATAAATATCTATCACAGCTCAGAAAAGCTCAGCTGTTTTACTCCAGTAAATGATGTTTACTGTATGATTCCAGAACTGTGGCAGTGTTCTATTAGGCAGTGTTCTACCAGGGGACTCCATCTGTTTTTGAGACCTGTACCCCAGACTTGTTCTTAATCAAAGAACGCCTCCCTCTCCCTCTCTCTCTCTCGCATGCTTATTTATGGCAGGGTATGTGGAGAGCCTCCCAGTATTTAAGCCTAATGCATTTTAAATTGCATGTTATTTTATTTCCAGTTCATTCCCAGCTTGGTTTCTTGCTACAAATTGTTTTCATACACACTTTTTCATACTATTTTAGATTTATTCAAATACACATGAATGGACACTGATGCACGTTAATTGCATATATTTCTTAGTCACACACACAAGCTATTTCCATATCTATACATAGTGAATTCTAAGCTGTTTCAAGGTGGGAATAGCTCATACCAGACTGAGGCTCCCAAATAATCATTCAGTTATTAGAAAAAGGACTGCAATCCTAATCATATCATTAACAGTGTTCCATACATAACAATGTGAGATATGAATCAGTGTAATGTACATGCTGCATTCTTATACCACTGTACTGTGTAAAATAATTGAGCATATTTACTATGCACTATACAATATAATGGATCATGGATTAGTATCTGTGTTTATTCTGGAGATCGATAGTATCAGTTCTGAATAGTAATACTGGAAGCTTGTAATGCAGATCTCACTATCATATTATTTAAAGTCTCTTTTACAGTGTGTGCCAAAAAATGAGAAGGTCACTGAAAAATCAAAGCCAACTCATCAGACCTTAATGCCTACAAAAATCACATCTTTTTAGCCCTTAGATTTTTAGGGTGCCATCCAACTCTCCTTAATCCTCTCTTTTATTATTGGTGTAAAACTGTGAGAGCCCATTTAAAGATGATACATACAACTTCATCACACTGATTCATGAGGCAATACATTTGAATGACTTTGGTTATTAATGTTTGAGTTATTGTTCATATTCTATGTTGCCTTGGAAACAATACACTGCATTGTAAAAACATATGTCCTTGTTGTCTTCATGATATACATATGTAGGTAGTACATGTAAAAAATACATTCCTATAATTCCTATATAAAGTTCCCTGATTGCCATTGTCACTCATAACAACAAGCACAGAACAACAGAGAATAAATAAAACATTAAAAATAAAGACATGGACATTTAACCAAACAATAACGAGAACTCTGAAACAATGTGGTTCAGACCAATAACAAGGAGATGTTTTTGAAAGAACAAGGAAATGAAAATAGATGGACAAAAACAATAAATGACTCAGAGAAACAACAGAGAGTGACAATGGCTGCAGTTTGTTTTTAAATATATTTTCTATGCTTTAAGAAACAGAATATATCAAATAACGTATGGAAAATAATATTATAACACAATAATAGCCTTGAGTTGTTTTTTTTCGAGTCATGTTATCATGTGATAATATATTCAGAACCATGCATTATATTTTGTATATTAATGCAGGAAAGGACATGTACACATACTTTGTTCATGTATGGTGATCTAAGCTGCTAAGTCACTTCTGGGCATAAATTAAACAAGGCATCCACAGCTCTCAGGATTTATTTAATGTAATGAATCTAATTGAAATGAAATACAGAGCCAACAAGCCAGCAAGTTAATCTGGATTGCTAATGCATGAAGAACAGGCTAGAGCAGTGCTGACATGCACTTTCACTCAGAATGATTCCATCATGAGTGGTCAAAATGAGGCAGTGTGAGAGGGAGACTCAGTCTGCATATTATGGAGCAGCCACTAAAGCGTGATGTAATCCCTTTTGCAAATCCAGGTTTCCCTTCATTCCCATTCCAGTTTGTCTCTAAATTACAGTGAGTTCCATGCTGAGCTGGACCGGAGCCAGAAGTTTCTCATCTCACTATCTGTGAGCTGCTGTATTTTTTTTTCTTTGAGGCATTCTGATGCTTGCAATGCGCTGAACTCAAAAGGTTTTCCAGCCCTCAGATTCGGCAGAGATTTCACACTAGAAAAGCCTAGACTAAGCCTGCACTGAGGAATATTAACAGCAAGATCTCTTGGCTTTGCAGGTGAACAAGAAGCCGCACTATGCATCTGGTAATGTATCGTACACTGTTGTGTTTTTCATCATTAATGAAGGGAATGCAGCGTTCTAGAATTTTTCTTTCAGGGATGCTTTTATATTAGTCTTGTCAGTTTATGTCAATTAAGTATATAGATGCCAGATGTGTCTTTTGGGATTCCACTTTTAGTATGCAATATACTCTTGTCTGTTAGGGGATTGTAGTCCAAATGCTTTTTATTGCTGCTCTTGTTCCAAGTTGCACTTTTTTTTTAATGGTGATTTAGTGTTGTGCACTGTGACACTCCAATCACTAAGAGTGAGGTGCCTGTGGTTCACAGAAACCCTGAAGAATTGATTAATTGTAATGTTTGCAGGGCTCTCAAATGGCTTTCTACATCCTTCTCTTGATTAAAAAAAAAACAGAAACCCTGCAGTTTTCACCCTGGAAAGACACCTTTTAAGTGTCTACAAAACGAGAATTAGGATGTGTCCTGTTACAGGTATGTGCAACACAGCAATGTGAGATTTCAATAACTGTTTTCAAAAGCTTTGTAATGTATCACACTGTATTATACTGTAGATTGCTCAATACTGTGATCAAGGAGGCTGTGCAAACATATTGAATGTCTTCGAAATTAAAGTCATCTGACAGTTCACATGTGGCTGAGAGACCCTGGCATGCAGAATAATGAGACTCATGCGTTAGAGCAGCTGGGATAGTTTTTCTATAGGGGTTTCCTTGACACTATATTCTCACTTGTCTGACACCTCTAACATCTACTCAATTCATATAAACAATGGTCAGTGGGGAAGGGGTTAATGGTGCTCTCTGTAACAGGTTCCCAGTGAAGGGGTTTAAGTGGTCCCCTTTTGCTCTGCAAAGACATTAATTGCTTCTTGCTTTGCAGGTTATTAGTAGGTCAAGGGTTCTGTGAGGTGATGCATTTAAATAGGGTTAATTAAATTGCAATTATTGTATTCTGTTGACAAAGGGTTTCCCTTTAATGTCAGAGGATTAATGGCAGTTACTGTTGTTATGGCAATTTTCTAACATTCATTTTAATGGTGTCTCACACAATAACTAGTGTTGCTCCCTGCAAAGTATAATACAGGTATTCTGTCTGTGTGGTGTTCACTGTTGTAGTCACAGTTTATGTGCTGTATTGCCTGTGACTCTATATGCTATGGGGGTCTGTTTTAATCATCTAAACAGAGGTAAATCTTATTACTAGCCCCCTTTATTGTAATCCTACTGGTTTTTTCCCTAGGGGCGATTTATGCTAACATTTGCTACATACAATAAAATACAATTAAGTGAAGTTTGTAAATTTTAGGGCGCCTGTATTAAGATTCACTACTGTTTAAGTAATTTAAATAAACCCTGTCATGTTTAAATGTATGTACAAGTATTATGTACATGCTTATGTGTAATTTATTTATTTATTTATTTATTTTTATTTCCAGGCATTAACTTCGATTTCCTATTTTGTTGCCTACGGGCTGTTTGATGTTTGTTTTTTTTTAGTCAGGTGACACAGCGCCACATTGATCTTACTCTCATCTTTTGATTTCTGCTTTCATTTCTTACATTCTACATACATCAGGTCTGGCACCTCCATTGATGTTATTTGTTAGTCAAATTTGGCTTTGAAATGTTGCCTTATCAGCAGAGTATTGGGCTTGGATTTTAATTAAATGTTGTAGAATTGACTTGCAAAACGAACAAGTACTTTCCTCAACATAATAATGAAAACAAAATACTGAAAATTAATTAATATAACCTCCTGTTTGATCATAAGAACCACACAGAAATGTCTGATAAGGGTGAAACAGGAGATTAGACAAAATAAATATTTAAAAAAAAAAACAATTAAAAAGAAAATCTGTCGACCTGACATCTGTATTTATGGACCCCTACAGCTATCAAATTCCTTTGTGTGGTTGTAAATATTTCTTGTAAAATAATGGCAGCTACATAACTGTTACAGCCTCAGTGTGGTTGTAGCTGGTAATAAACCATAACTTACAGTGAAGAAACCTGTATATATGTTTTTCAGTATGCCTATATAGTAATGGTCACGCTTCATGTACTTGTGAATGGAAATTGATATCTCATCTTCCACTGCTATCTGAAACATTCAGTAGTCTCAGCCAGTATAATTGTTATTAATGAGTTTCCTTTTTTAATATGACAAAATATAAAAAGGAGCAAGGGGCTTTTAAGACCTAATTTATTTTTGCAGCAGCTTTCGGGATAAATGAGAGCATTAACACTGCTTGCTGCAAACAAACAAACCAAGGTCAAGAAAAAAAGAAAGAAAGAAAGAAAGAAAATATTTATTTATTTATTTATTTATGGAGGCTGCTAAAATGAATGTGGTTTTTTCAGATGCCCAGGAGAACGTTCTTCAGTTTCTGTCAGTTCACTGTCAAGATGGTCCCACTCATGTTCACTCATATTTCTTCAGTCCTGCCTCATATTTATTATTTAACAACAACCAGGAATACATTTCTTTAAGGAAGATCCAGGATTTGGTCAGTTGCTTGTATTCAGTCCTCCACTCACCTGCCTTAAGGACAGTTGGGAGAAGGCAGTCTTTAAAATCTTCCAAAGCTTTCAGTTCATTAAAGTTGATATATACAGTAAAAATAAAAAAAAATGGAAAGAAAAGATTGACCTCGGTTATATCACATTGCTTTACTGCTAGAAAAGCTGTATGGATTTACTCCCATTTAATTCTGCTTGATTGTCCAAATTTACAATACCCCAAACCATGCATTGCATTGATGTTTTTTTAATAGTTAAACCTCGATTGTGTACTCCCTTTTAATGGCTCTTTCGTGTCATCCATATACAGGTATATGTACGATCTCAGTAAGAGGGGGGGGGTTAGAATGGGTCTTCAGTAAGTGATATTAACCACTGTTGAGGAGTAATGTGTTGTGTGTTAGGTGTGTCACTTTGCACAGTTCACGCCATCAGCTCAGTCTCAGTTTGTGGTCCTGTGGTCCAAATCACTTCAGATGACATCTCTTATATGAAAAGAGACAAACTACACTTGACATATAAAATTACTGACTTATTAAATTGATTTAGCAATAGACTGTGCTCTTCCTTTTTACTTGAGTTGCTTATGCTTGTGGTGACAAAGCCATCTGTTAGATAATATCATTCTAGTCCAATATTCTGTGTAGTAATGAGTATGGTGATTGAAAGGAGTACAACACCTACATGTAGAGCTACTGTGTGACATGTAATGGTTTTTAATGCAGAAGCAATGATTCTGAACCCATCTGCGTAGTCTACAATAGGTTAGAGTTGTACTGTAACCACTCCCTTTATGTTTTATTTATATCTCAAATAGTTAGTGCCTTGCCTCTGTTTGCTGCATAGTATGTGATCAACTGTTTTCCTTCCAGCATTTTAAATTCAGAAGCTTGTGTTTGCTCAACCACCTCACTTTTTTACAGTGACAGTCGAAGAGTTGCTGAAGCACCACATATATGCTCTGAACCCATTCCTCCATTACAGCCCTTAGTGATACTAAATCAAACATTGCAGCTGAGGGTGCACCAAGTAATGCTTATATGGAGTGTTGCTGGACTCTGAATCTATCTCCTCCCGCAGGGTTATTAATCAGGGTGTACAAGCCATGGGGTATGTGCCCTTACTGTAGATAGAGCAAGGTTGACACAATAATTCATTGGATCGTCTAGGCTGTTCATATGAAGGATTAGGGTCTGTTGTGTGTTTCATATTCTTATACTGGATCCATACAAGATGGCTAAATCTGCTGGAGGTATTTGTTTTGAAGATGAAGCTGGATGGTAAACCTCATAGCAATGTCATAAATATATATTTTTTGGCAATACCTAATTTTCTCTACATTGGGCAATGTCACATACTTCAATTAAGCAAAGCAGTGGTTCGGGCAGGGCACTCGTTTTTAACCTTAGGTCAAATCACGTAAAGCATGTTTTAACACGCTTCCAAAATCAGAGCAAATCGTCGAATAGCTAGCATCTTATTTGTCTTTGGATAACAATACGTCCAATGATTGACACGGAAGGGATTTATATCTTACTTCAACCTATTACATCCCTGCTGTGCTCCAGAAGCCGCCTCCTCCTCCTCCCAAACCCCCACCAGGTTTTTTGGCTTTGTCTAATTGGGGAGGGCGGCTACCCTGCCCCCTATGGTCAGCTGCTACACTTATCTGCAAGCTAATTTATGGGCAGGGTGACTAATGTACTAATGTTGTCTAATCTAAACTTTAATAAAAAATTATATCACATGGGTTTCTTGACTGAGCACGTACCCTCCCAGTACTTGCTGGAGTTATATATTTAAATCCAAATGCAGACTTCTAAGTATAAGCACAAATTATTCAGAAAGTTGAGGTACCTGTATCTTATCTGTGTGCGGCAACATCTTCCTGTTAGCAGTGATGTGGGTCAGGCATCTATTACATCTATTAAAGCAGATCATACAGTCATGAGAAGCCTACTGTAGGTGGCATGTTGCTGCAAAAAAAATGTTTAGTTTGATAATTTCTTTTTTTGGCATCTGTTTATTTGCATTCTATAAGCGATGTTCACGTCTCCTTTTATCGTGAACCAGCTTTTATCTTGTTCCAAACCTTTTCCCAACAGTCTGACATCATTCTTCACTGCTTCAGTTACCAGGTTTACCAGCTGTTCCAGGGCGAGCTTTGTTCTCCTCTTTGGGGAATCAGTGTTTTGTCCAAAGACAGCTGCTATTGAATTATCAGTGTAGATCTTGCTGTATTAATTTCTGTGCACTTCTAAAAACAAAACAGAAGTACTATAGGAGGGTTTGAGTTGGTGGCGACACACAGTGTTGGTGTTTAATTAAGATATATAGATATATATATATATATATATATATATATATATATAATATATATATATATATATATATTTAATTGCGCTTTTTCTAAGTTGACTTTTCTAGTGATCTTTGCACATTTAGTTTTTCCCTCGGTGCATTTATAAAAGGGTTTGGCAAACATAGCTATGAATATTAATTAGCAAAGTACCCTTGGCTTCCTCCAGCTATCAGAAAGCTATGTTTTAATTTCTAATTAGAAAAAAGCATGTGACAGAAATCTGAATAACAACATTTATTCAGGACCGTAGTTTTGCTGGAAATTGCTGACGCATGTTTTGGACTAAGGGCAAATTAGTGGAGGCTTTAGAGGTGTTGGTTATAGGATCTTATTAAAGCTGTAAATATCAGAAGATTTAATCCTCTCTAAGATAATAAATCCATATGGTTGTGTAAGCTTCTCATATTCATTAAAATTACATTGATTTCTGAATTATTCTATGTAATATTTACTAGGATACATTTAAAGTTCTTGAGACGGTCTTTTACTGTATGTTGGCTTCTATGCTACATGAATTCCATTTCATTGTATGCTGTACAGCAACTCTGCATTTTTCTTTTAATAATGTACAGCTCTTATTCTTTCTGATAATACCTAGGAGAAGTTTTAAAGCACAACATTAAAAAAAAAAGAAAATGCTTTAAGATACATAGGGAAAAAAAAAGCCTAGACCCAATGCGTGACCCTAGAACAGCAGTGTATACTGACTTAGCTGAGTCACGCTATTTCATGATAGAGTTTTCTGTCTTGCTAGTTGTTGAAGATAATAGAGTTATTAATCAGGAATTGGCAATAAGCTTAAGTGCTGTGGTGAAGGAATCCTTTGTAAAAAGTTGTCAAGATGTTAGCAATGAAAATAAAAATGACAGGCACATTATTTAAACAGGTGTAGCACCACGTGGGGACGCTATATTTTTTGGAACCCCTCTTCATACTCTTTCGCCCCTTTGACTCCCAAATTATCTTTGTCAAGCTCAAGAATAAACTCTTTTTTTTGAGTATACATGATAACAGGAAAAAAAAAAATATTTTTTTACATCTATTTATTTATCCTCAGACTGGGACCGTGAAGTTGCAACACGATTTCCGAAGGCATATGTTAAAATACAGTATGAAGCTAAGATAAGGCGGGACCTCGAGGTCCTGCCAGAACGGAAAGGGTTAACTATCATACACTAAACTCCTCCAGTGATCCTGTCTGAGAAACAGCTCTGAGTTCAGTTATCGCTTGTGCAATGAAATAAATCAAGATCATAGCCACTGATCAGAGAACGAAATGATGTAGTTCTGACAAAAATAGAGCAGAAACATGTATTTTCTTAACTTCAAACCAAAGTGAATTTCCAGTTATTTAATATCACATTTGAAATAACCAGGTTTGACATATTTATGGCAGCCTTCTGAATGTGATATTATGTAATTGAATGGATAATGTAAAACTTAATAATGTCCAATACTGGCTTCCTGCTCTTTCGAGAAATATAAAATACAAGATTCTGTTATTGCTTCAGGGCTTGTGTGAAATGCCTGGAGCCAGAATTGATAGCTGCTTAGTAGCCTGTATTTTGCTGTGTGAATGCTGTAAGCAGGTGAATTAGAACATTATGTTTTAACCTATGTGCGTGTCAGGAGGTGGTAATGTGGAAATGAACTGTACTTAGAAAAGAACATCTGCACCTGTGTGTGAGGTAACTGTGCAAGCAACCAATAGCATTAATACATTAAATGTCATTGTTAAATTAATTTAAAGTATTGTTCCAAACATTGATGTATCACCAATTTTTTATTACATTTTTTGAAATTTTAAAATAGTTTGTGTGAACTCCATGTGGTTCGAGCAGTTGCCCTGCCAAAACTTAAAAAAAAAAAAACCAAAACACTATGCATTATAAAATAGATACATAAACCGGAAACTTAACATGGTACAATTATACATGCAGTGACTGAAGGGGATATACTTGGTATTTGCTGGTAGTGGTGAATATCCTAAATAAACTATGTGTTAAAGGGTTGGACAAAAAAAAAGAGAAGGACCTGGGATATTTAGAATACTTTTGTAAGAAGGAGTTTGTCTTTGATTCATTTATTATGCAATTGAAATGCTTGACATGTATTCTACAGCAAGGCAGTTGCAGTCAGTGTGAGATTGGCCTATTTCCCTATCCAAGACAGAGATTACAGTGGAATTGTTGAGATGCAGTACCTATTGCTCTAAGTCATAAATGAAATATTATATTCTCTGCATTGTGGGGGGAAAACAAATTACAGTCAGACAAAAACCGATTGTTACAAATACATGTAAGAGTGAACTATTTTATTAGTTCGACTTAACTGGTTTCCATACAAAGAGACATAATATGATTGCTTTCATTGCACAAGTAAAGTAATATTTCACTCTGGTAATAACAGAAACAGTCTTTTAGTTCCACTCTCTCATTAGTAGTATTTGTTCATTAAATCACTGTGGTGATAACAATTGTGTTGCTACAATTCTGTAAAGCAATTCACACACACACACACACACACACACACACACACACACACACACACACACACATATATATATATATATATATATATATATATATATATAATAAAATTATAGTCAGTCCCGAATAAATTTCTGCTGAACTGGATTTCATCTTAGCTAAGCGCCATAAACATTCTGTGTACAGTTAGCTATCTCAAAATAATGCCTAATGTGCTTGTTAGTTATTTCTGCAGTGCAGAACTGATCCTCTTACCCTTTAATTGATCTCAACTTTTTGCTTATCTAGACCTCTGTAGACTTGAGCAGATTCGTGACCTCACTGTGCTCCCCGGGGTATACAGCCGGGATTGCTGCATGGCGCACGTTATTTTACCAGGGCATGTTTCTAGAGTGGGTGTCATACTGGATTAGGCTGATTGGGCCAGGCAGATGGTGCTTTAATTTATATCATGTATAATATTTAATCAGGGTGATTTCAGCTTAACTTTTTGCTTCAATCACTATCACTAATTAATAGCTTTAATATTGCATGCACTGTTTTGTAATATTATTGTAGAACCGCTGCATTGCTAATATTCTCAAATTTGTTAAGTGGCCATTACCTGCTTACTTAGACAAAATCAACACTAATCATTTTTTTTGTAGATCTGTGGTAGTCTTAGATTATAGGACATACTGTACATAACCATGTTAATGCATCGTTATAACTGGACAACTATCAGTGATTCATGCTCTTACACTTCTGGTGAAATACAAGTGCAATTACATGCAATTACTACATAATTACACCAGTTAACAAGACATTGATCACAAGGCCATTTGCATGCAATCAACAGGGAGAACAAGCACCATTAGTACTAGTTATCTTGCTATTACAATTTAGTTACGTGGTTATTCTTGTTCTGTCATGCAAAATGCTATCCAAGTATGACCGTGTTTAATTGATTTCTCTCCCCGAACACGACATAAAGATTATCAAAACAATCACAGCTCTGCTATCCTGATAGCACCTTTGAAAAAGTACCAAAAAACATCCTTCAAAACCACAATATCCAGTGACAGTTTTTGGTTTTGCAGACACTGTTAGGTTACTCCAAGCTCTAGTGTACATGGGCAGCACCGGTAGACAGCGGGAATGTTGTGAAGGACACAGTTTCTCTAAAGCAATGCATTTGCTAACTATTAATAAGGTGTCGTACAGTATGCTTGCTTTGGAATAGTTCTGCTTTAGAAAATGCACAGCTTAGTTCCTTTCCCACATTATCATTCTGAATAGAAAGAATGTGTCGGATCTCCCGGATTATGTTGACGTCACGTCATCCTCCTGCCAACAAACAAATTAAGCCACCAGGACTTTTTCACCAAGGCAGCAAATGCATTAGGCAGAGCCAAATTCTGAATCTGGCTCTGAAACTATGTCAAAACCCAGAGGCCCACTATTTTGACTGTTCTTTCACATGGTTAATGTAATGAATGTACAACAGTTTCTACACGCGTGCTTGACCCGGTTCTGTATTTATAATGCTGCCCTCTCTGACTTCAAGATTGCACTGTAAATGTTGAAAGCACACAGGGAAGGCATCTGCTAGATTTTTGATTTTGCTAGTATGAAGCAGGTAATCCAGTCTGCAACATGCTTTCATTGGTTTTAATAATATCAGATGGGCACAGATTCTATTACTCTGCAGTCGCACATAAGGCACTTCTATAAAAATGTTATTAAAGGCGTCAGTGGTATTAAGAAGGGTATTGTATTGCATTGGAATGACATTACCAGCTTCGTATTGTGTTCTATATTAATTATAGCATTTATTATAACACTGTAGCAATATAAGTTGTTATTAATAGCCATATATTGTTTCAAACACACACGAATATAGATATACGTTGTATCGTTTATTTAAAACAAATTATTTAATAAAAGTTAGGTGGAGTAACACATGGTATTAATTCATTCAAACATGAATAAGATATCTTTAACAAAAATGTTAATTTTGAAAAATCATCAAATTGAAAGTACTTATATTTGCTGTTCACTTTAAAGAACATTAAAAGGACATTGAGCTCTAGTAATTACAATCATCACTTGCATTTTTGATGTTATTTCATGCAACAAAAGATTAGGGCAGCCTGCCAATTTAGTAAAACAGGAAAACGCTGCAACACTGTGATTTTAGGTTAGCAAATCAAACACACAATTGAACGGGACTCTTAAGTGAATCATGCCCAATTCTAGTATGTTTGCCAAGTACAATATCTAGGATGTATAGTGAACCACATCTGCTTTCAATACAGATTCCCCAGTACCCACTGTAGAGCTAACACATTGTACCATTATAATGGAAAAGCTCAATGTAAACCTTTTTTCAGCTATAGCACATTGTGAGTATTTTATTATATTATATGAATTCCAATGGATCTGTAACTGATCTGTCTCCAGTGATATGTGTTAAAGCAAATGTAAAGAATTCAATTTGATTATGTTATAAATTAAGTTTTTAACAATATTTTTAGATTACATTAATAATATGTTATGACTGAGTAACTGCTGTATAGCATAATACAATCTATAATAACTTTACAATATGACTTCAAGCTTTCCTCTGGCAAAATGTCATTAACATAAATTGTCAAATGATATAGCCACTGTAAACAATAGATAGAACTCAAAGAGGAATTTATTTATTAGTTGTTTTCTGCTTTAGTTCCATCTAAATCCTCAGGATTGAGTTCTGCATCTAAAAACTATGCCTACTGCACTCCTAGGAAACCTAAAACTGCACACTCGGTGTGCTCTACAGATTACATATTTTGAGGTGCACTGCTGCAATGCAGAGATTTCTTTAATGCTACTTTTGCACTTTACAAGCTGAAAAATTGGTATCTTTAAATCCTTATTTTCAAATAACTTGCCATGCTAAGGCAACTTGCATTACATTGTGTTAATTTTTACAGTTATCACGATGTACAGTAGTTATTTATCAATGCAGATTGAATCATCGAGTGATACTGAAACAAACCAAAAAAAAAAAAAAAATGGTAGTGTCATGTGCTCAGGTTATCCAAGATGTATTTGGTAGTCATCTTGGATTCACGAATTCTACTCCAAGCTTAAGAAGCATAAAGGATCCTTTAGTGCTGATCTTCTACTCATGAACTTAGCTCTTTATGTCTCAATAAGCCATGATGTGAAATCACACAGAGTATACACTGTCTTTCTGGAAAAAATTGATTGAAGAGGAAAATAACTCAGCTCTTCAAAGCAGCTCTATATTGTTTTTATTGAGTCCTGATGGTCGTGTCCTGCAGTCTCTCTCAAGCGTATTGCCAGGTGTGCCAAATTGTACTGAAGTGTGTGGTGGGTTGTGGTAAGGACTGCTGTCCAATACTGTACATTATGTTGAGACAACATGTGGCTTTACTGCTTTAGATAGAGAAGAATGCAAACATCCTCATTTATGAGATTTAAGATGAAAACTACTTTTTATTATCCTATTATAAGTGGAGGCTGGCTCCCTTATGTCTATATGTCACGCTTCAGAGTTTTTACAACGTTAAAACTTCTATAAGAAATTCTTTCTGACCAAGTGATTGAGAGTATTAGAAAATATTGGGGTATGCTGAATACAACTGGAGATGCCAACCTGTCTGTTTGTACATATGCTTCACTTGCACAGGCGCTGTTGCGGGCCATGTGCTTTTTCTTTTTGCTGACACTGACAGCTCTTTGCATTGACAGCTGTGAAAGATGATGTATGGTACTAAAATACTTTTTTTTTTTTTTTTTAAGAGCGAGGTTATTCATGGGTGGTTCTTATTACTACTACAAGGAAGTGTACTGAGTTTTGAATGGAGGATATTCATAAAACATTTACTCTCAGTAATACATGTAAGCAATGTAGAGTGAACATGTTTATACCACTTGATGCATTATTAGCTAAGAATCATATCAGATAAAAGAGAACAAGAACGTTGAAATCCTTTCGCTTATCTCAAAACGCTTGGCACTGAATGTTGTAAGAGTTACTAGCTATACCATCGTTGAGTGTTTTATAGCTATGGAGGGGGAAACCCTGTGCTCAGTCCTTTGGGTTTCTTTGGGAATGATTTTTGAACCTGTACTGTTGCTGTTTTCAGGGTTCTCCTCCTGGTAAAGTAAAGGTTAAAAGTAAAAAAAAAAAAACTCAACTAGAATCTTTGCCGGTTGCTAGGATACAGGTAATCAGATACTGTATGGGTTTGATAGAAACAAACCTGAACGGCTTTCTGGCTGAGTGCGCAGGGCTTGAAACCAAATTAAATTGCATTTTAAATACTTGGTATAAATAGGATAGCTGTTTCCAGGGTATTAGTAACATTTGATCTAACTATTCCCTCATTGCCAGTGTACCCACACTCACATTAATCACATTTATCAATGATCTATTATCAGTTCCTAATGAGCAGGTATCTCTTCACTTACCACCTAACTGGTACGTATACAGCAATAGCAAGGATGCAGAACGCTGTTATAATGCTGTTCCAACTTTAATTTTCATGCAGTCCAGCTGTGACCATCATAATGTGATTTAGAGCAGCACTGTTATTGCACATAAATCAATGCAATTGCCAACATTTTAAGACAGAAATAATAATATGGCATTTATTTTTCTTGGCCATTGTTGTACTTCCATTATTAGCATTATTAGCCTTGCAGAATCAGAAAAATAAATAAATAAAAATTAATAGTACACTTGAATGGGTTTGCATTCACTCCTCTGAAAAGTAAAATGATTCAGATTCCTCAGCTTTTAAGAAGTGTGAGAGGATGTTCAAAAATAAACTCATTTTTTGCTCTCTCTTGAGACATGACCAGTCACCACTCCTGCTTTTTCATGCATGGATTTTCAATCTAAATGCACTTTGAGTTGATGTACTCTACTGTACTGCTCTCTCTCTCTCTCTCTCTCTCTCTCTCTCTCTCTCTCTCTCTCTCTCTCTCTCTCTCTCTCTCTCTGGATGTAAATTGACTGCACACCTGGCGAGTGTTTGCATTTTCATACCTTTCACTAAATTCGACCTTCTTCTGAATTTGAGGTCTGTAGCATTTATTAGGCTGCACAGTTGAGGGGAGGTTTTTTTTTTTTTTATTATTATTTTATCTTTTTAAATAAACTATGTTACCACGGTTGCTGTCTTAAAAGACTAGTTAAGGCAAAGGGAAATTCAACTTTTGTTAAATGTTCATGCTCATTTTAGAACTACATAAAAATAACAACAAGGGCCTGATCCTCTTATATTACCTGAGATTAATACAGTTTAATCATTGATAATATTTTAAGGGCATTTTGTACTTATGAGCACCCTCTTTTTCCAATGTGCTTGTGACTTTGGGCTTCCACTGTATTAAGAAAATGCTAATTTGTTCCATTTGTTTTCCCTTTTTCATTGCCCGACCCACATTAATATTTTAAAAGCAGTACAAAAAATGAATCTCGGATTAAAACATTTCTCTCAAGGCTCTTTTTTTATGATACTAAATTTAAACCCTGTCTTGCTGGCTGCTCATTTGTAAAAAAAAAAAAAAAAAAAAAAAAAAAAAGAAATCTGCTACCAATGTGTGTCAGAATATAATAGAAAGAGCAGAAGACTCGTGTTTGCAGTCTATTATATATTAACTAACAATTAACAGAAAAAATTTAATATTAACATGTTTATTAACATGTTTAAAGAAAAAATATTAACATGTTTATTAGCTGACTGTTAATAATTAATAGGCAGCCCTTAAAATAAAGTGTGACCAAAAAAAAACTAACAACACAAAAGAAAAGGTGCCTTCAGGCAGGCAGACAACATACTATAGTGTCACAATGGTATGAATTTACACATACATCCATTGCAATACCGTGGTGCTACTATATCAAGGCCAGTATATAATGTATGTTGTTCCAAATCGCTGATAAGCCTCGCTTTGCAAAGTGTTTGCTTGGGTTTTACATATACTGGTGTTATAATGTTGTGAAAGGCAACCCCCAGCTTGATAAAACACAGCCTGGGTACCTAGATGTGGAACTAAGTTATAAATCCCAATGTTGGCACAAAACCAACATTTGATTTACTTATGCATTGATGACAGACTCTAATAGTATATTGTCTGAAAATGTGTAATTTTTTTAAGGTCCGTCATGTCAATAAAGTGACAGAATCTCGTTACTTTCAAAGACTCGTCTAGCTGAGAGGCGCATAGAAACAGGCATGAAAAACTGATAGCAGTAGATGCTTTCGTTTGTGTAAGTTATGCGAGTTGAGCTCCAAATCAGGTATAAATGACAAAGTCAACAAAGAAAACTCTGAATTGAGACACGTTGCTGTATTAAAATTGAAATTATATCAGCTTATTTACGCACTCCTCTTGAATTGTATGAATACATCTGTATGGTTTACTAACTTCATACAGTCATGGTATTGATCCTGCCAGCGATGTTAATAAGGAACATTACTTCTTACAGGATAATCCACCATCCTGTCAATAGAGCACACTAAAGTACTCCTAAATAAACAATGTAGGAAACACAATCAGTTTAGTCCATCATTTTTCTTCATCGAATTCAGATTTAAGTGCTTCCCTTTTCTGTAGTTGGGAGCCATATTAAGAGGCTGTGCTATTTGTATGTTGCCTTATTATAATGAGAATCTAAGTGCAGATGAAATGTGCATTATGGTGCAAATGGGATCCTACTGATCAGTTCCCTGGTACTGTAGAAAAGGCTGCCTTATAATGAGGGAGCGGTGTACTACTTTTGGAGCTTCATTATGCTTGGTTATATTAAAAGCATATTTACAAAAAAAAAAAAAAAAAAAGTTTGTGAAAATCTAAAATGTAGTGTTATTCTATAGATGAGATGTAAATCCATCTGGAACACACAGGCTATTTCCCAATCCCAGCCACATAAATAATTATCTTAGTGTTTGCTACCATTGCCTTTACCCATGAATTTTGTGGTCATCATTATCCTGCTTTAGTTCGACTGCAGGCATATCACCAACAATCTCCTGATCAGTTGACCTTGTGCAGAATGTTTGATTTATGCAACAGAAGCATAGAATCTCATTGAGCAAAAACAAGACTGTGTATTATGTATCCCAAAAATCGCCTGCTCTGGAACTATGTGCATTTTAAAGAACTGATGTTTCTTACAGCCTGGAGTGTGGACAATGTTATCAGCAACCTGGAAGAGATAGCACACATATCTGCTAGCCAGTTTAGAATTTCCAAAGGAAGATGAAGTTATATCATTGATTTTTATCTCCTGCTGGTTACACAGCAGCTGAAGAGCAGTACAAATGCAGTGGCCAGGCCATCATGTAGTCCTTTACTCCTAAGACTCCTTATATATCAGAGTTAACTGCAGTTCTGGAGTCCTTCAATATAACTAATAGAGTCTACAGTATAGAAGGGTCTACATGTGAACAAAATTGAATGTGAAATAATATATTGATCCAGTTCTGCTCTGTAGTGTTTGAGGATCAGCAAAGATAAAGTGCATTTGAAAACACAAAGAGTGGTGAACGTATAGAACGGATCAAGGATCTGGCTTGTATTTCTCACTTTGTTCTCAATATAATGCTAGTGGAGAACGGATAAGTAAATCTGCGGTTCTTTTTTGACAGTTGGAGTAGGGCATTATTTGTCAAACCTAATAGAAGACCTGATACAATGTTACTGTAAATGCCTGAAGGTGTTGTACAGTACTTGGTCCCTTTGCTGTTCTGGATTTTCATTAATGCTTTGCTATAAGTAATAATCTTAATAGCTGTAATGATGTATGTGACAGTGTTAAACTATGACAATCCTGTGGAGAGAAGGACTAGTTGATTAAAAGAGAATCCCCAGGATAAATGCACACATTGAAACCCCATTCTCAAATGGGTCTCTGGAAATTGTCTTCCAAAAATTGATATTTCAATTGCAATTCATTGAGCGTGTTCAATAAGATTGGAACTCATACAGGAGGACAGTGTGGTTGAATAGCTCATCTTTAAGATATAATAATAATAATAATAATAATAAAAAAAAAAAAACATTCACCATTGCAAACAAACCAGAACATAATCTTAGGTGTTCACACATGAATGCTTTATTTAGTCCCAAAGTCAAGGTTATTACAGTTCAGAAATCATTTAGCTGTCTTTAGTAATACCATTGACAAGTAAACAGAGGAACACGGTACATTTACATGCCAAAAATGTACGGTTACGACGATATATATATATATATATAGATATATATATATAATATATATTATATATAGAGAGAGAGAGAGAGAGAGAGAGAGAGAGAGAGAGAGAGATGTTATTAATAAAAGCACTTGCTGGAGTAGTCCCAAATCATAATGGTGATTCATGGAGAATGTCAGTAGCAGTAAACATACTTGTATTAATCGATTTTAAACCTGCATAGACAGTGTACATAACAGACCTGTTAAAGCTGACACAGCATGGACCAGTTGAGCTTTGGCACACAGATGTATTCTATTTAAGCACCTGGCCAATTTTATTTGTTTAATGGATTTGTGGATTGTGTTTTAAAAGGCAGTTAAGTATAAAACCAAATAATATTCTTGAATAAACAGACCAGAATACTTTTCAGGTATAAATGGTAAAGAGCTGCAGATGCAATTAATGGTTTACTGGTGATATGATAAATCTGCATTAGGGTTTTAACTGTGCTTGTGCATTAAAGGGCACATAAGGACCTTTTTTATTGTATTGTGTTACATGTTCCCATGTGTTGCTACAACTGTTTACGTAAGGTGTGTGCATTGGTTTAATTATTATTATTTTATTTTTATTTTTTTACATTTTGACCACTTTTTTTAAAGTTGGCCTCCACATGGACCTCTCAGAATTACATTTCCCATCATCCTCTTGCTCACATATTTAACTGAAATGGATTTACCAGTGAGCAGGAGGATGGTGGGAAAAGTAGTCTGAGAGGTCCATGCACATACATGGGAAGCCATCTTGAGGTAGGGAATGCAATTTAACAGTTTTAAAAAAGTGGTCAAAATGTAAAATAAATAAAATAATAATTAATTAAACCAATACACACACCTTACGTAAACAGTTGTAGCAACACATGGGAAAATGTAACACAATAAACTAAAAAGTTCCTTATAGCTTATAAAATAATGTATCACAATGGCATGTATACTGTGTATATTCTAGAAAAATAAAATGGTGCTATTGGTCTTAGAGTTTATTTTTTTATTTTTTAGAATATTTATGAAATGTGAACATGATTTGAAAGTGAAAAAAAAAACAAAAAAGCAGAATGGTAAAGCTCCAGTAGATGATATAGAAAGCAAGGACTGCTAATGTATACATAAACCCATTTTTTTAAATGTCACTGCCCTTTTTAACAGTAATTCAGCTTTGTATTGATTTTATCTTGCACTAGTAATTTATTTACTCTATTTTGCAGTAGTAATGATTTTGGAGCAGGCGTATAACTTTACCTTATCAATAAAACCTTCTTGATGTTTGTTGGGTTTCTAAATTATGAAACAGTTATTAGGAAACCACGGTGCATTTATCGATTATGTTAATAAGCATTAACAAATGATTAGCAGTCAAGTAACAGACTCCTATCTGTGAGTTTATTTAAATCTACTGAGCATTTTTGCATATATACCTGAACACAAATAAACTGTCACTGCCTTGAGGGAAATAAAAAAATTAATTAATTATAAAAATAGATTATTGTTAGCTGCAGCAAACATTTTGTAATGAAAACCAGGTCCATGGCTTAGCTATTTATATTGATTGGATTTATGAATATGAAATGTGCTCAACAGAAGTGTCTGATTGCTAAATAATTTCATGCTGCAGTCACATAATATAATATAGCATAGATAATAGGACCTGCAAATCAAGTCACATTGTAAATATTTACCAGATTCTTCTGTATCTCTTCGGTGAATTCTGATGCCATGGGCTCGATGTCCAGTACATTCTGGGCGATCACAGGTATTGGTTGGAACTTATATAAAGTAAAGAAAAAAAAACTTTTGATGTGTATTTTAAAGCATTCCAAAACTTTTAAATTGCTACTATTGCTTGTGTTGTCCATGTCACTGATATTTACAGGACACTGTATGTTGAGATGGAAATATTGTATGATTTGTGTTGGGGATGTCTTGGCGCTGCTTGCAACCAGCCCACTTTAAATTGTCTAGATTTCATCACACTTGGAAATAGAACATGAAGATATGCTGACATCATGAACAGCATGTGTTGTATGCTGCAGGCTGTCTCCTGCAATTTTGATGAAATCTAGAGTGGAGCCAGCATCGCTGCGTTTCAAAGTATAGCAAATCATACTGAAAGCAATATTTGTATAGTGAAGCATGGTAAAAATTGCAGTGAACATTGTAAACTGACTGTGGTACTGTTTGGTATGTCCATTCCATCTCAAACTTAAACAGCTGCCATTGTGAAAATTGAATGTATACTGTAGAGTTTTACAGTATCTGACAAAGGCTTATTATAAAAACACATCTACAGTGATACAATAGAATGCACAGGGGAAGAAGATGCTTGGGGGTATGGACACGACTCTGCTTCTGAGATGAAGAATAATCTGCATGTTTACCAAGATGGAGCCAGTCCCAAGAGCTAACAGCATAAGGCAGATCATAAGCTATTTCTTTAAGTATAGTTCAGATTTGTGATGCTTTATTTATACAATGTATTAATACATGATTCCCACTGCATCAATATAATATGCAGAATATGTATATGTATATGCATTTACAAACATTTAAAATTGTCAGTCACTTGTCTCCTAAAAAAAATTGCAGTGTGCATGTATCATTGGTTTGACAGCAGTAAACCCAAGTGTGAGAGACCTGACATGTATAGGATATTAAAACAGTTTTTGTTGTCTTGACACTTAGTACAAATTTCTTAAACCCTTGTCAAGCTAAATTAAATGCTGTGTCTCTCAAAGCTGAGGTGTTTTGTAAGTATTTTTCTCGCATGGAAAAAGGAGAGCAAAACCCATACCATTCTTAGTCTTTCCACTGTCTTAGTGTTTGTAGATATGTATCTGTTGAGATCCTGTAGCAATAGCCAGGGCATTTACTACCAATATAAGCAGAAATCATTCCGTTTCATAGCCTTTCTTCATTCATTAAAATAGTTTTTATGGCTTTTTAGTTCATTAATTCGAATACCTTAGACTTGATATTATGGTCATTGACCATTCTTGCCCTAAATAGCTTGCTGTTCCAGAGTTCCAGTCTGACTATTCAGCTTAAAATATAATTATAGTTAAATAAATCCCCCTTCCATTCATTATATCTGATAGATCTTGAACTCATAACCCAGGAAACCAAATAATAAAGTACACTTCTAGTATATATGGTTTAGTCAGGAAAGGTTTTGCTATGAGTATGTGTTTCAGCAACAAGGCTGTTTAAGGTTTTGAAATTAATTTAGGTCGCACACTAGCACTATATGCACCCAGAACAATGTAAACAGGAAATTTGAATGCATGCTCTGTAACTTTGCTTTGCCATAATCTTTTCTTTCTGTTCCATGAAGACCTGGAAGCATTGCTACATTGACATCGTTTTGCATTATTAAAATACACACCTGCAGGCCTTTCCTTTCCATTTTCATTACTAAATGTTTACAGCACTGTAAATTAAGGCATAGCTAATGGGTTTTTTGACCCCAGCAGAAAGGGGGCCTGCAGATCTGTGATCTACAGACTAATAAACCCAGACCTTGAGAGTGAACTGCTGACTTCGCTGCAGAAGAATGAAGACCATAAAGCAGTCATTTACTCCTAAAAACCTTGGGTCGACTCATAGAAAAGCCCACGGCTACACATTTGTATGCCTCCCTACTTCTCGAAATGAAAACATGATGTGATTTTATGTTAAATATTTAATTTCTATTTAAATCAGGCACTTTAAAAAAAAATCCCTCCAAAGGGTACAAACTAATAAGTAAACTATAAAGTACTTCCACACTAATTGGAATAAAACTACTTCCTATTCACAGCAGAAAATGACATTCATGCATTATAGATGTAGTCGATGTTCCGGGCATAACTGTTGAAGAAAACCTTTTGCCAAAACAATCCTTGTAGATCAGATTGCTTTCAGGCTTCTTAAAGCCAACAGAATGTCTATGTGCAGCAGGGTGGGCAGGGAGCCCAGACCACTGGCCACTCAAGATATCCAAGGGCAGCGTACCAACAGTGCTTTAGAGGACAACTTCTCACATTGCTTTTCAAGTAGATTTGAAGCAGGGTGGACATTTTATTAACATGCATCTCAACTCAAAACTCACTCTCAATTCAAACTCAATCTCTTGAACCTCCCATGTAAAACTGTAGTGTGCAGTCCAATTTCCAACTGGACGTTACAGGTACAAGATTGCCTCTGTGTATTATGGGTTAAGTAAATGTCATTTGCTAATGAATTCACCTGCAGTACCTCTAATATTAATGTGATAGCATCATTAAGTCACAGCCCTCAGTTCTGTTTTATTTTTTATTCTTAGGTAGCACCCTCCATCTGAGCGACTGCTATGAGCATATTCTCTCAGTCCAAATGTGTGTCCCAGTTCAGACTGTGTTTATAGTGCTCTTATACTGATAGAACATAGGGGATGGATTACAAATTGCTTTCAACTCAATCCCAGTGGTAGGTGGAGTCAAGGCATTACTGTTTAATGGAGTAGTCAAACAGAATAAGATAAAAACTAAACAAGCTGCAATACACTCATTTTAATAGAATTGTGCATAACCAGTGCTTGAAATAATATTCACCAGTACGTAATGTAGTCCCAATGCTTTTTTAATAAAAGATATTCAGAAATACACTGTCAGGCAGGGATAACACAGGGAGCTCAAAAGCTTTGTATACTTTTTGTGACACCAAATAAAAAGGTCTAATAAAGCAGTGTAATAAACAAACAAATCCAATGGAGGATATCCACAGAAATTGTTATTTTATTTTATTTTATGTTATTGTATTGTATTTATTTATTTAATTTTGGCTAGTCAGTTGCTAAGGACCCCATTTCAGTGTTAGAAGGCATCAGATTAATGTGATGACATTTGACCTTTCGCAGTGAGGACAGAGAGTAATTGTAAGCACTGTACCCTGAAGGAGCATTGTCCTTTTTAAGAGTATTTCTCCCTTTGATGCAGTTGAAGCGCTCAGAGAGTTTTCCTTAACTCAATTCCAGGGGCTCGGCTACAGGTATGAAGATAAGTGATTGTAGTGTTCACAATCATGGGTATATCGAGCCTTTGGCTTTGATGTTGAGTTCAATGGTCTACAGATGTTCTAAAAGGCTGTGAATCTACAAGTAGACCTGTGTTGTCAGCCTTGTAGTAAATTTCCAAAAGGTGTCATCAAGTTAGTAACTCGGTCAAGGTAAGCTGTTCAGGTTCCCATCAGAAACACTTTGTGGGGACACAGCAACATGGCCAACTTCATACATTTTACTGCACACATTTGCAATCGATACCTTGTGCGAGGTGGTGCAAAACTTAAATTAGTATAGATTTTCTGTCCTTTGCATTCCTAAATTATGCACACCTTCCACTGGCCACTGCATTGCCACTACTAAAGATTTGCAATACCATTAATGAAAATTATGGAAATGGCTCTGAGAAAGTTTCTCACTTCAGTGGTTCAGTTCCTCTTCCCATTAGTCAATAATAACCTTTTAATTGAAGATGGCCTTTATAAATGTGAAGCATTTTGGGGAAAAAAGGCCTTCTGAATTTTAAAATGTCATCAGATGTAATAATTAAATACATATTCTGGAATACAGGGTACAAAATTAAAATGTATGTCTGTGAGTTTTAACTGTGTAGGGAAGTTGATGCACTTTTTCCCCCATTTTGTCTACATTGCCAGCCTTTTCACACCCTTTCTAACATTCTAATCTTCCCTTGCTTTCACTGCTTGTAAATGAGAAGATCTTTAAAAAAGGTACTGGGACTTTTATCGATGGAGGTTGAGGTTGTGTCTGTGTTTTTTTCCTTAAATATAGTAATACGCACCACCTGAAAATATAACTGGTCATGTCTGGCCTCTTACAAAGGTGTGAAGAACTATGGTTGCCGTGGTTACAGACATGTTTGTGACTACCATATACAATGTTGTGTGAACACATCGAATTACGTCTACGTAAACACATCGAACTGTGCGTTGCTTCAAATGGCTTACTCATTGAACACTTTACGAAACAGTACTGGAGGTGGTGTTAATCATACTGCATTTTAAACGAAAGGAAAAGGCCAGTGTGAGGCTACCCCAGTACCCCAGGAAGTGGCCAATATGTTACGCAATTCATGTTTCTAAGACTACCCCAGTTTGTTGCAAAATTATAGCTCTAGTTTCAGATTGAATCTCTCAGGGATTACAATGATAAAAAATAAACAGCTGAATACATTTTGGCCTAGCACTTCAGAAACTGGAAATGGAAGTATTAAATTTGCCTGGAGCAGTGCCATTGCAAAATGATACATATCAAGTAGAAAGAAAATGTTAAAAAAATAAAAATAAAATACAGCAACGTGTAACCTTTCTCACAGAAAGAATTGGAACAGTAAGGTATTTGTGGGTAGAAGTTAATATTCATGCTTCATAATAAGTATATTGCTGTACAACACCAGATTGTGTAGAGCTGCTTTTCAGACAGAGTCTAGCTATGCAAAGACATTGTTAAGAAGAGTCCACAGAACTTAATAATTTTCATACCAAAAGCTTTCTATTGTCTGGAAGGGTGCTGGAGGCTAAGGAATAGCCAGGTAGTTTGTCACTGGTAGAGCAG
Organism: Polyodon spathula; assembly: GCF_017654505.1. NCBI lineage: Eukaryota > Metazoa > Chordata > Actinopteri > Acipenseriformes > Polyodontidae > Polyodon > Polyodon spathula. The sequence continues at coordinate 35,733,432 of NC_054547.1, read as the reverse complement.
TTAAGAGATCCATCATCTTTAGTTTTAGTGGGAGCCAGAGGTGCCCCAGTCCTTCGGGTACTCCCCTGTGTTTGCTGGATCATTGTTTGTTTAATAAAATTGAGCACTTGGCCCCTGTTCCATTTTCAAGATCTCAACCCTTCACGGGAGCTGCTGGAGGTCCACTTCTTTGGCTACAGACCCAGGCCGAGCTGGACCTGGCTACTTGGTGGCTACAGCCTGAGAGCTCTGTTAAAAATGATGCATGTGCAATGTGTTTCCAGTTCCACCTTTGCAGCTTAAGTTGTTCTTGGAAGAGATCCACTTAGAAGGATACATTTAACTGACAATTGAACTGATTGCCATAATCATTAATGTAAAGCCTTTATTTGAGGAGGCACTGTTTACTCTCTCCCTGATACACTGTGCACTCCTACTGTGCTTGGATTTTGATGAACTGCAATCCCACTGTAGCAACTGTTTGGATTAATACTTGGCAGCTTTATTACCCCACACACTGTCGTGCTTTTGGCAATTAGATTTTTAGACACCCATAGTGTCCATGTTCTGTGCACTGCAATATTGCAACTAATCGAACCGCAGGTAGCTTGTACATATTAAAATTGGTATTCTGTTTTAATCTGCTTGTGCAGGTAAGCATAAGGTGAAACTGGTGAAAAAAAGTGATTAAATCCCTTATTTTTTTTTAGCCAAGGAAATGTTATTCTTGGTTTTATTCCAGATTAATTTACTGAATGTATACAATAGCAACACAACATGGACAATAGGCACTTGAATACTATTATCTCCTATTATGAGCATTGGGTCACAGTAAATCTCTGATGAGATTTTACACACAATGCTATAAAATAACTGACTATAATTCTACTAGCGATGAATGAGTCTTTTTGGATTTTGGATTTCTTGGCTCTCAGTAATGTGCAATATAGCAGCTCAAATATTGGAGGCTTCATTTTTGGATTCACTGGGACCGAATGATATTTAACCACCTGTTCTATTGTCAGCTAGACAAGCAGGAGACATATTACCCTTGTATAATTTTGTATTTGTTTGTTTTTTGGTATCGCTATGAACATGAGTGATATGTGTACAATCCCAGTGAATCCAAATACTGGGTTTTGCATGACTCAGTAGCAATCTGTTATTTGTTTTCGAGATGTTTCAGATGTCTGTCTATATGAAGGAGCCTTATAAACACGATTTATATTGTGGTAAGCATTCTTTATATTCTATTAAGGAACATGCACAGTAAGAATTTCATATGCCAGCCTGCTGCTAACCTTTGTATTTTCATTTTACTATGTTGAGCATTCCCTTGTTACATGTTCAGAGGTTTCAGTTTCCTACTGTGATTTGCCATGCTTTACTAACCTAACATAATACATGGATGTTCTTTTTATATTACTTTATAGCTGGTTTTAGGTGCTTTAGGTAACGTTCAAAGGTAACACAATCAAGAGACAGTACCACAAGTCCATTTCCTGCCCAGTTAACAAATTAATAAATTGGTTTATTCATAAATTAATTTGCAAGATTAAAGTGCTGTTTTATTTATAGTGCATATCCTGTGGATTAACCAATACAGCATCATCTTCAGTTCTTATCAGCCTGAAAGGTGAATGTGCTCTGCATGGCACCTCTCCAAGTCTTGTGGTTGTTAAAAACCTCTCATTCGTGTCTCACTGAATGCATCTGAGGAGGAATAGTGTTTACATTCCGCACAGAGCCCCACAACCTTGCGAAATTGACCTTGCTATCTGTTTTTTTTTTTTTTTTTTTTACATTCCTCTATAGTGCAGCCTTCTGTGCATTACCATTAAACAGACATGCCCCTTGCAAAAACAATGGTGCAGTTATTTTAAAAAACATCAATAAACAAAAATGATGTACTGCTGACACAGCCATAATTATATGTACGTATACATGTATTCTGTCAACAGCAGGAAGTGTAGGCAAGCTATAGAAATAACTGAAAGGCTCTCTGGCCTATGCATCCTTGTAGAGGAAATGAACATAAAATTTAAAAAAAAATACACAAGATGTTCACCGGCATCTTCTTGGTATTCTTTAGTGTCTATCAGATGTTAAACTTTGTCCCTGGTGCCTCTGGAGAGGCACTCCGTTCAATAAAGGGCTCTGACTTGGTGGGGTTGCAGGCTGATAATAGCTTCCTGCAGCAGAAGCGGCTATGTGCTTCTTCCTCATGTGAGGAATAGTCATCAAGGACAAAGGACTACAGCGATAGATCAGGAAAAAGCAGTTATCTGATACAGTATGCACAGAAAGTCTGTAAAGACAGCAGTTGGAACAATCAGGCAGTAGAACAAGCCTGCCTATGTTTCACCTGCTGCATCTGGACTCTGCAATACTTTATTTTTAGTAATGTCAATAAATGCTTGCTGTGAAAGAAGCGCTTCCAAACCAATTGCACACAAAACTCTTACTTGAAATAATGTTTCTTTGAAGTCTGTTGTGGTGAGTTTATTTAACAACAGTACAGTTTCATGAATACCAATTTGAAATACCCAATTAGAATGTTGTCCCATCAATTGGCCACCTCTGTTGTCCCGCTGTTAATTGAATCACATGTTTTCACCCAGGTGATTGACCAGTAGGGGTCCCTGAAGCTTGATGAGTTGAACTATCCCAAAGCAATTTTTCTCCCTAACCTCATGAGCACCAAGGACAATGCAGTGCTTCCTGGTGGTCCACAGCTAAAATCAACAACTCGATGCAAACAGGATTCAAATCATGCTCACAGACTCAGACTAGATGATAGATAGATAAATAGATAGATAGAAATACTGTTTTTTTTTCACAGCTTTGTAACCACTTGTAAAAAAAAGAGAAGCAGATCACTTTTAAAAGGAATCTGTATTCTTGGCTGAAAACATTGTAATTCTAGAGCTCTGAAAATAGTGCTTTTAAAACATCCGAATTATGATGTCAGGGTTATTTTAATCTGTTTAAAAAAGGGAAGGTTGCGCTGCTGACCGTATTTTCTTTTCTCCTGTTAATGTAAATGATCTCCTGGCACCCTGGTTTAATGTATTATCCTGTGATAGTCACAGCAGCACCATCTGGCTCCCAAGCCATGCACTGGAGAGTTTATTAAGAGTGGAATTTCTGTAACATTTTAATAACATATCAATTATAAAGATGTACTGCTCTGTTCAGTAAAGCTTTTCTCATGCAATATATGATTTTTTTGTATATATATATATATATATATATATATATATATATATATATATATATATATATATATATATATATCGGGTTTAAGAAGGCTAATAATTATGTTATACCTGTGACTCCACCAGCTGCAGTTTAAGTTCACATGTGTAATTAAATTATACTTTTTAATTATTTATGCTTCCACTGTAAGTAATTAAAATCTGCACCGTCTGAAAAAAAATGGAAAGGAAATATTAAATGAGTTCAGGCTACTGAAACTGTTGAAACCAGACAAATAAAATAGAGCACTGGAAGATGAGCTGCTATTAGCCACTGTGTTCACTGAAGTAATTACAGTATTACAACCTTAGGTCTAATTATATCATCTGACCATTCCAGAAGAATTCTTGCATTCTATATTATGCACTCAGTCCAATCTGCTGGAACACTATTATTTGCATTTTGGTGTCTTCTGCTATGCCTGTCTTTTTTCCTCAGTGCCTAACTGTAATATTAGCAATTACCGAAAACAAAATTTTGTTTCAAATTAAGCTAAATCGAATTTAGATATGTGCCATAATCAAATGGATATGCCTACAATCAACAGTATTTACAGTATTTCTGAATGAGTGTTAATTGTCAGGCAAAGCTTGAAGGTTGTTTTTTTTTTGTTGTTTTGTTTTGTTTTTTTTTAGCCAGTGGCATTTTCAGTCCATTCAAATAGCTAATTGCTTATACTATTAAGAGGTACAAAATAGAATTTAAAAACCTTTCAATCAAAGTTAGATCCTTTTTTTTCCTCCCCAATGGGATATATGAAGCACCATTCAATAAAGAATGTATTGATTTGTATTAAAATGCTAATATTGTACTTTGGTTTCAAAAGCAGCGTCTCATTTTAATACATGTATAGTTTTTAATGAATACTTTAAAATGTTTTAAAGAAAAGTTATGGTGCCTAAGAAGCTCATTACAGAGCAGCAGATGAATGGGATCTTTGTCACCTTTTGTTTCTGCAATTTGTCTCTTTGCCAGATTATCTTCTGTGTAAAAAAAAAAAAAAAAAAACCTCCCAGCTGTTTCTGTTTACAGCCTGGTGGTGCCATCTCCAGTTCTTGGATTGTAGTTCTCATGCAGTTTCATAGCAAGAATACAGTTCATTTAAATGATATATTATAAACCTTAACTGTCAGCTAAATAGTATCCAACCACAATACCATGCATTTATACTTACTATATATTTACTAGTATATGTAAATCATAAATATATAAACAGAAGATATTTAGGCTGCAACATTATCATACACATAACATAATAAGAGTGTCAAACCTTGATAATGCCAGTTAATGGATACATTCCTAGTCTGCACATTAAGATGTTTACGCCAATGGATTGGTTATGGTTTTTGGCAGCAATGCTTTAAGTTGGTTTTAATGAATAGATTTACAGGACATCTTTCGCGTGTCAACCAAGGATTTGCGACAACCAATGGGGAATTCAATGCCATAGCTTTCAAATAGTTAAAAAAGAAGAAAGCAACAGTTATCTGATGTTTATAGGATTAAATAATAAAGCATGAGATAAAAATCACCAAGCAATTCCATATGAAGAAATATGTATTTGCACTGTTTAGAAATCAAGTCATTTCACAGAGAGCAATCAAGCTATTCTAACATGACTTGTGACAAATTGTTTATTTATTCTAGTTCTTTTGTTCTAGGATGAGTTGAAAAGGCTACAGAATACTCTGGAACACGTGAATGATGGAAAATTTCTGGTACAAAAGTAGGTGTGCACTTTTCTTTAATATCTTGAGTTCTACGGTTTGGCAGTTAAACGAATCTAATTCTTGAAATTGTTTATTCCAGGGTCTCATGTGAAATTTTAGAACATATTGATGTTTTATTAGTTTGATGTTATACCAGCCTGCATGTTTTAAGCCTCTGCTTTCTAATTAACAGCCTAAGTAGGCAAAAGCATGCTTATAAACTTAAACCATCATTTTGAGCGTTCTTTTTGTCCTACCCCAAAGTAGTGGAGGTCTGTTCCTTCTCCTAATTCATTGTTCACTTTGGAATGCTACTGGGATGATGGCATTTCTTGCTCAAGCAGTACACACATTACTGAATCTCTTATAGCTGCCCTTACAAACACTATTCAAAATATATGTCATTAGAGAATTCTATTTAGAATAATAATGCACAAAAAAAATGCATAATAACAATTGCAATTCATGACAGATTGCACCTGTCACGATGCAATTAACAAAAGATCCAATATGTTAAACGAGACAGGTGGACCGCTGATGCTAAATCTAAATTCCCATTTACTCTTGGGTTCCATTCAGATGTAAACCTGTTACCTCTGCTCCCCCACCTGCAGCTCAGCCTTGCCCGCTTTGCATTCCGCTGCCTTTTATTACCCCAAGGAGAGCGATGCTGTGTTAAACTAACCATAACAGTTTCACATCACACACAAGGATTTTCTTTATAAATAAAGGAGCAGGGTTAATTCAAAGCTTCACTGCTTTGCTCTCGCATGCAGTGAACATTCTTCTTTTGGGCAGTCACATTTTATTTGAGCAGCCATAAAGACTATATATATGTGTGTGTGTGTGTGTGTGTGTGTGTGTGTGTGTGTGTGTGTGTTGTAAATAAAATGACCAGTTAATTACAGTAGATCTTACTTTGGATTTGATCTTATGGAAAAGCTCTATACATTTTTTTTGCAACAGTATTTGGTTTCACAATAATGTTATTTTGTTTTTAATGATTTAACAGACTTTTTTATTTTATTTTTATAGCCACCAGCTAACAAAGGACATAGAAAACAACATTGAAAAGTGCCAAACGAACATGCAGCCATTTGAGTCCAACGTTGTAATGTAAGTTAGACTGTACTGTAATACTGGACAAAAAAAGGCATTTAAATGCAAGTTATACCTTGGCATTTCCATGCTTTATGTGAAGCCGTTGGCTTGATTAAGTGTTAAAGGTTTTGAAGCTCTGGGAACCCTGAAAAAAAAATGTATTCACTTTTTTAAAAATTCTCAGCAACAGTGAAATAGTCCCAGTTGAATTCCAAAGTGGCGGTTTGGGGTTTAAATGATCCAAGTAGCCCCTTTTGCCAAAGCCCCATACAGACAGCTATCTGTTAAGGATTTTGTACCTCAGTTTTTCAGTGCATGTTTATCAAAGAGTTCTCCCTTGAGATGCCTCATTTTATAATGCAATATTTAAGGAGTAACTAAACTAAAGAGTCCAATTTTTCACAGAATTCAGAGAGCATGGCGTGAGCACATTCAACGGCAGGACGGCCTTCATGAAAGCTGCATGGAGAAACGGAGTCCCTCCCCACCCTCGCTCTCTTCAGGGAAGATGAGCACCTCCATCAGTATGAATACCCTGTCAGATGGCAGCACTCCAGTAAGCACCTGGCATGTCTCTACCTGTACCTTCAATAGGATTCTGGGATATGAGTTTGTCAGTTTTGAGGATCAGATCTGGCCCTTTTCATTGCAGGGCCCTGTACAATATGTTTTCACAGGTTGGAAAAACTATGATGTCATTTAAGCTACAGGCTGCCTTACATCTTATTATTCCTTTTTAAAATTGTGATTGAAGTTTCCCTAAAAAGACTAACTGGCTCCTTCTGTGTGTTTTAAATGATTGCTTTGCTTTAATCCTGGGTGTCAGAAGAATGGCAACATGCACTCATTTGTTACCTAATTGCTGTTCTGCACATGTGCGCCTGCAGTTTATTTGGGGTGATGTTGTCAAATATTAGGGAGCTATAATCCATCATAAACCTATTTTTTTTTTTGTTATTTGTATGCTCTGAAAAATACCCGGGGATGTCATACACATAAATCAAACTAATAAAAATGATTCTTAGCATTCTTAGCATCTTGCATATCTTCTCTTAATGGCCATTATGATTTGTGAATATGTTGGCTTAGTTTGTGTGAGCAAGTCCACCATATTTCAATTCTGACTGAATTAAGAACTACTTGTGTTAACTGTCATTAATGTCGCATGAATAATTGAGCAGTGGGACTGGGGACCACTCATTGGAGTTTGTTTGTGTGACACCAGTATCCCTCACTAATAATACAGTATTATTGTGCATCGTGAGCAAACCAAATGGACAATATTGGCTAAAATGTATAATTGATTTAAATATGTCCTCATAATAGCGCATTTGAACTGTAATGTTAAGCTGCTTTTATACTGGATTCAGCTGAAAAGCAAAGTATATAAAGCTGCGATCCAACAGTACTAAGCCAGGATTTACAATGGAGTCAGTAATTTGTAGTTTGAGTATTGCTCCCTCTTCTGGATAAACTGTGTATTTTGTTTAATACTGAAGCTAACAGTTGTTTCTGACAAGAACAGTGCACTCCATTTGTTAAAGTAAACACGTCTAGAAGTCTAATTTACTTATATAGTTAATTTTGTATGCAAATATCTATTTTTCATTAAAGATTTCAGTAAAAGTTTAGTAATCCATACATTGAAAAAAAAATCCTGCTAAATAAACAGTAAACGAAAATCCATTAATTCAGAAAATAGAAATTGTACATGTTAATTTAAGAGCATTCAACAGCTAAAAAGACTCAGCTTTGATTAGAACCGTTTTCCTAGAATAAAAATTAATTAAAAAGGGATTCATATTTGATTCAGGCTGTTTGTATGTACTTGATGTTTCTAATGCATACAGCATCTGTGGGATGTCACTCTCATTAATAAGTAATGCAATCCCTAACTATAATCCATTTGCAGTGCCACCAACAATAAAAAAATTAAAAAAAACATACCCTACAAGCAATACAGTATAACATGGTTAGATACAAATATACAGTCCTTCTCGAATTACACTGCAGTTAATCTGCTGAACAGATACAGTACTTTCCATTGTATCATACTATGACAAGGGATAATGCAGATTGGGTATTCTTATCTTTTTTGTTGTGCTAATTATAAGCCAAGCTTAATGACCATGTTTATTTTATTGATTTATTTTCAATTAACATGCTTAGATAAGCCAGTTCAAAAGTTTGCTGTTAGCCATAACTATGGAGAACCAGAACAGAACTATTAATTTCCTTGTAATTGCAATGCATTTAGAGGTGTGCCGAAGCTTTATGAGCTCTGCTCATAGTCGACCTCATTCGACCTCCCCAACACATTGAAATAAGTGATTTTGTTTGTGTAAAGCATGATTGCTAAAGAGCACCTGGTACTGTGTCTTGATTTGTGACTGGGACTGGTTGTTCTGCACAAATGTCATTTGGGATCAGTGGACCCTCACCAAACATGCTGGGACTAAACTAGAGCCAGTATCAACCAGCAGAGGTCTCCCTTTATCTGACACACAACATCTATCTATGGTTTTTGCTGTTCTTTTTCATTTGCAGAGATATTCGTCAGCTTTATCAGTTTTATCCTCAGAAAAAAAAATTATAAGTAACCTCAGATCTCAAATCTGTTTGAACTCTCAAACAATTACCAAAACTGTTGTTTCATTAATCTGTCCCTGGAGCATTTATAAAGCCTGGTCTCACTATTTTATTATTGCAACAATGAGCAAACTGTCCTTAAAGAGTAAGCAACGGGGCTTTGAAAAATCATAGCGTTCCAGTGTTGCTACAGCTGTTTAAATAGTGTATCTGTAACTTTTCATTCTTAAAACTTTTTACACTTGTGACTTTAAAGTCTGTTTCAAAGCTCTTTTCAAAATGGCCACTCTAGTGCACTGATAGTGTAAGGATTATTGCCCACATTGTCAAACAGGTGACACAGAAATAACGATCCATGATGTGCTATGGAACAGAAAAGCCAGATATTTTGTTATGTTTATTTGTTTTTTTGTTTTGTTTTGTTTTTTAATTGCAGTGATTTAGAGGTCAAATCTCAAACTCCAGTGCACTAGAGCGGCAATTTTAAAGAGAGCTTTGAAACAGATTTAAGTTAGAAGTGTAAAACGATGTCAGAGTTAACAATGAAAATGAAAACGACAGGTATGTTATTTAAACAGATGTAGCAACACATGGGGACATGTTAATGCTATTATATCTTTCAGAACCCCGCTACTTCAATGGGAAATCGGGACTCAACAATATCCCTGACTGCAGTAAGCAAGTGTCAAGCACTGGCTGAAACACTATTGGATTTTTTTTTTTTTTTTTATCAAGCTGTACATGTCTTTTCTGACTATGTGCTGATGCCACTGTATTCTAGGAATTGGTTTTCAATACACATTTACACACAGGGTGATTACAGCTGGATCATTATCTCAGAAATCAAGTCACAGTGTTGCAAATAATCTTCCCAATTCTGTTTATCAAGCCATCCGATAGTGTAGTCTATCAGCAGTGTTAAAGTAGCCTGGATTGTATTCTTCATGACATATACATTGTATTTAAATGTCAATTACACTACAGTAGTTTAACAGTACAAACCATTCTTCTATAATGTATTTGCCAATGCTATACATTATTCGTAGGGTACTTTTCTTTACATTTTGTACCCATTTCTAAGGGTAAACACATCTGATTCATCGGACTCACAGCATTACAGTGTTAAGTTTTGTTATTTTAAAAAGTGTAACGTTATAATATGACATTTATAGATATCGTATTCCAGGATTTAGGATTTTCTTACTTTAATTGCTTTTGTATTATTACATGCATTTTTTTTTTTTTGTTTGTTTGTTTTTACGGAAGCTCTAAAAACAAAACAAGTTGAAGAATTATAAAACAAAGACTGTGATCCTGTCATTTTTCCCCTCTTGCTTTGAGGTTAAGATCAATGCTTTTAGTGACAACTGCTTTCAATTGATTCAATTTCACAAGCACCAAATTTGTTGGGGGAAAAAAGGCATAAAATGCCAGAAAAAGTTTTTTTTTTTTTTTTTTTAAATGACTATAAGCAGACAAGCTATTAACTTTTTTTTTTTTTTTTGCATGTTCTGTTTCCTCTCTTAAGAGTGAGCTTTCAATGAATGATGTCAGGGGTGTCCAGAGAGACTTCTAGCCTGGAACGGAAGTGGTGAAAAAAACAGGGATAGATCAGTGGTTCAAAAGTTTGTTCAATCCAGCTGTCATGAGTTTCTGTTTGATAGATGATGTGCATTTGGAGACATCACTCAAAGAGATCTCCATTAAAAATGGTTTAAGGCTCTCTTCCCCACACCCATGAAAGTAGCAGAATGAATGCTAGAGCAAGCTTTGTGGAAATATAAAGTACATTGTGTAATCATTTTGGCTGTGTAGCTGGTTTGTTTCTTTTGAGATGACTGGAAATACAGTATATGCATCTCTGAAAATAACTGTTTGTGCTTCAGATTATAGGTTGGGGTTATTTTACAGGCTGGGCTCTCGCATGCTCTGAAACATAAAACAGCTTTGTTAACATCAGATGCATTTCCATAAAAATATGGGGAAGGTATTGAATCGAGCAATTGTGTTACTGATGTAATTAAATGGGTCTTTTATCAGGAACAGGCTGGTGGAAATGTTTTACTGTACTACATGCCACTTAAACTGTACTGTAATTCTTGACATATATAAATGTTCCATACTCGCTTTTGTAGGTTATATATATATATATATATATATATATATATATATATATATATATATATATATATATATATATATATATATATGTTTTTTAGTATATTTTATATTTTGCACATGTCAAAGAATATCCTTCAGGAAGGTCATTTTCACCTTGTGAGGTAAACCTTCAGAGCTGAACCCTCTGTGAAAATCTTTATTCGGCTGCGTAGCCTGTGATAGACATGACCATTAGTGTCCTGTGACCTGTACAGCGTGAAGAGACTCAGATGCACTGTATAGCCACTGTATATTCAGTTAGTACACTGGGGGAAAACCATCCAGGGTGTAATTTTATATCACTTTCCCTGTGCCTGAGTTCAGCCTGTCAAAAAAGAAATCTGTGCAGGCTGCTATCTTTTTTAACATTTTCTTGTTGGCTGTACAATTTGAGAAAGAGATTAGGTGGTCACTGAATCATTCATACTGCTATACTGAGCCCTGAATATATATTACATTCCTGGGATTGGACTAGAGATGTATGTCATCCCGGTTATAAATCAGACATGTATCAATTGTATGTTTTCCAGCTTCATGTCAACTACGCATTTGAAGACATTGATACAAAGATTTCTAGTGGAAACGTTTGTCATTAAACTTAAAGAGTTTATTTTCATTTTTCTGTGTTTTAAATCCACTGGTAATGTACTGTGTTTCAGCAAACTATATAAATACTGTAATACTGGTACTATTACAGTAAATAAAGCATAATATGTATATAACCTTAATCAAGAGACCAACAACACTTTATTAAATAGTATTAATTGTCATTTGTCTCCCTTATGTAAAGGATAAACCTCTAGAACCAGGTAAACAGATATTTAAGCCAGGTATGTCATGCATCTGTTGAGTCACCAGGGGTCACTATTTCAAAAACAGTTCAATATTATCAAGCAAAATAGACCAATAAATGGCCCTTTAGGTCAACTAATTTTTTTAATTATTATTATTTATGCTTAGATCATTCTTATGCATGCTGTTTATTACAGCAAAAATGTATGTCAATTGTTGACACAATATAATATTAAACAGGTAAGAAATATCATGAAAATCTAGATGGTATTGTATAAAGTAACCATTTAAAGCAGCAGAGAATATGTGAAAGCACGGCCAGAAATCAATTGCTCTGTTCTAATAATTAAACAATTAAGAGTGTGGACACCCTAGTATTGAGGGTCCTTTTAACTATTGCTCGCAACCCAGATAGATTACCAATATGTTTCAGATTAGATGTTGATGAAATATTTATCAGTATTCCATCAAAATAATGTTCTGTTTTTTTTTTGTTTTTTTTTTATTTTTATAATGGATATTAAAGCCAGGGGTATTCTTGATTATTATTTATATGGATTAAATATGATTAAAAATGCTGGGGAACAAATGTATTGATGATTAACTTTTTGCACATGCGTGGTCAAATAGGGCTTTCATAGCAAGATATTGATCAACCCAAACCCTGCCATGTGAATCAGGATGGTTATTGAAATTAAGACTGTGCCTTCTGCATGCAATTGCAATTGCTCTGTTCCTCTTTAAATAGATAGTAGAACTTCATGGTTATGAGCATAGTAAAGTGAAGTAAAATGTAGTAAAATCATAGCAAAGATGAACACAGGCAATATAGTGAACCAGAGATAAGTACTGCTATAGGAAATCATTGTAAAAAAAAAAACATGTGCCCACTGTGTAAGAGGATGGCTCTTGAAACAACTGAGTAGAAAACCTACTGACTGCTCTCCTGATCCCTAACACTGGCAAATGGGCAAAATGAGGGATGCATGCATAAATGGATCTACATTAGTCACTGTTTTTAGAGTGCCTTCATTGGAAAACAGTATGTATGCTGTGCACAGATACTGGGTCAGAACTGGGTTTCATTATCATTAGAGGGAACCACTAGTGTCCACCTTGCCAACTGAATCAGTATTGTGGGGTAGAGTGTGCCATCCGGGGTGACTGGTCCATGCGCAGCAGAAAAAGATGGGCACTGATCCAGTTGGTATACCTGGCTCTGCAAGGGCAGCTTCTGGAGGCTTCCTTTCCTGCAAACCAATCCTACGACAGGGCTGCCTAAGCAGACTGAGTAGCTGTATATGTCTGTTTTGTTTCACTGTGTGAAATTCCTCAGACCTGTTAACAATTCACAGGCATTTATTACTCCAGACATAAGTGATCGTGGTGCTAGCACCTTGCAGTGCTGAAATGTGAAAGACTGTGCTTTCTATGGAGACTGTCCCATTGCTTGCTTAGCCTTCATCAGAACCACACTAGCCATGTGGGAGAGTGGTGGCCAAAAGGCATCTAATGCAGTAAGGTCATAGGGGGAGGGGGAGGGTGGGATGTATTTTTCCTAACAAAAGGATAGAAAATACAGAACTTTTTGGGGTAATGGTTACAAAAAATAATCAAATATATTAATGTTATATGTGCATGATATATATTTAAATATTATATAATACACATAAATTCCGTTGCTGTTGTTGTTGTAACATGGCTGTTATGTTCAGTTTTAAAACTACAGCACCGCTATTTTGTTATGGATTGTCACCTTATCTACAAGAAATTAAGGCAGCTGGGTATTGACGGCAGTGGGACATGTGCGTCTGTTTGGCTGTAACAGTAAAGTGCTGTTCCTAATCAGTAAATTCTTATTCTTGTGAATACATAACAAAGGCATCCAAGCAAAGCACTGGGTGGAATTTCATTACCAAGCAGGAGAAAATGGAATTTGCAAACTCTGCCAAGGAAATACTTCATTCAAAGGAGGAAGCACACTTACTTAATGTGCTCCACATTATTTAATTTTTATTTACTTATTTATTTTTAAATAAAGGTTACTTACATCTTTTCGATAAGAAATGATATATGCCCAATAATTGTAGATAAAGCGTTCTGTATTGGAAGCCAGACGATTATTATTATTATTAATGATGGATCAGAGTTATCACGACATAACCCTAACAGGATGTGGTTATGTTGTTTTCTTTCTGATTTAGTTCCTGAGAAGAATAGTTGCCGCAGTTCTTATCATTGAGGTGTACTTGCCGCTCGCTGTGTGTTACTGCTGTGTGTAAAACAATCATATCCTGTCAGTTAAGAAAAGGCTTCATGCAAAAGCTTGTTTTAATGTTGTCTTTATTATGCCAACCAGAGACCCTCCCTTACAACTGTATTGTCATATTTTCTACATTTTCTTTAAATTCTCAAATTAATAATCAATACCCGGGTAGTAAAAAGAGACCCGGATCAGGTCGGGTCATTTAAAACCCAACGGGTATCCGGGTTTTTGGGTACCCGTGCCGACCTATATATTTTACATCCTTAATTTTACTACATACATACATGTGTGTGTACGCACATGCGTGGGTGTGTGCTGAAATAACAAATAGATTTTATCTTGATGTTTAGAATTTTCAGGGATCCAGATTACATGGGGTCAGGGTTTGTTTTAAAAAGAGAATAATATCATACTTGAGTTATGAACAGTCTTACCCTCTTACTCTCTTTCCCACTCCAAAGTGTACAAGCCATACAACAAATACATGCATTGAAGAAAGGAACAGATACGTATTTTAAAACTGTAATAACCCATCACTAACACACAGGTCATAGAATAACAAGCTTGTATGCAAGTTTTAAACAGTGTGGTGAATAGGAGAGTCTTTTATAAGCCTACACAGAATGTGCTTTGCTGCTTCCAATCAAGGACTTCAGTGATTACAGTAGGCTAAAAGAAAGATTTTTTAATCCTCAGCATTCTTTGGTTTCCAATCATAAAGCAACATCTGGAAAAGGTCAGAGAGATATCTGAGCTCTAGGGCAAATTTAGAATTAATTAAAAAAAACAAAAAAAAAAACACTGAACAGTACCTGCCAACTTGCGTTCATTAGAACAACTCCCTAGCTTTAACACAGCTTTAACAAGGAGTTACCCAGTGTTGGGCTGCCAGGGAGCTTACAGTAGTGTGTCTGTGCCATGAAATAAAGCCCCCTTTTCAAACTCGTGAATGATGAGCAGCTGTTATGTGTAAAAACACACTTACTTTTTTGTTTGTTGTTTGTTCTTCCACCCACTGTTTACTAATATCCTAGCAAACTGAGTCAGAAAGGGTTTGATTTGCCCCGTATATTCTGAATTGATAGATTCCTGCGCTGTAAGATTAGCCTCTTTATCAATTGAATCAGGTTTCTTCTTGTCATCTGTTTCATAGCATCACCGTTGCTTCTGCAAGACAGCTGCACACAGCAGGGTGCTGTCAATAGCATCATAGACAGAACCAACAAGCCTATCGCTCGTTTTCTAGAGAACACAATCCTATTTCACGCTTATTTTTACTTCTGTGTTTTGATAATGAAGGCAAATGACCCAGGTCTGTAGAGATACTGAAATGTTTCTCCAATCTCATCTTCTTTCCTTTCAAAAGCAGCCCAAGCTCGCAAATAATTGATTTATAGATTTTTTAATGCAAAACTACAAAATCCAAGAATTATGTGTTGTTTAATGCAATTATAGAAAAAAATATAATATTAGAAAAAGTTACTAAATTATTAAATTCGTAACACGCAGCACCGATACTGTTATAACAAATTAGGTTTGTAAAGATTAGACTCAATTGGATAAACATTTACGTACATGACTTTACTTTTAATTAGTCGAACTCTTTGAATTGTTGCATGGTTTTGTGTATTCATGCATTTTGTTACTTCATTCAGCTTTAACAGAAATACATTCTACTATTATGTCACGTATTTTAGATTATGCATGTCTGGCTGTCAGGAAACTTTATGAGCTTTCTGCAGATCTTAAGAGATGTCAGTCCTTAAGTTGCATAATATGTTTATACATACTTATACAGTACACAGAGAAAGAGATAACGATAAAGAGGGAGCAATTATGTCACGAAAAGGTTACTAAGAGTATCATTAAGGTCATTTCATCAAGTAAAGCCTGTTTTCCAAAATATATTAACTGTTAATAAAGTTGACAGTATTGATATTGATACATTTTAATATTGTGTGAATGTAAAAATGGTTTGTAGGTTTTAAAACCATCTATAACTATGTACTGCAGGTAAAAAAGTGGTATTCCAATGAAAACTGTTTCTATATACATTACATTGTCTGGTATTGTCTGCATTTATCGGGTTACACACACACTGTGACATGAATGAAACCAATTACATGTTGAATACATAAGAAAGAAAATCTGAATATGTATCATAAACAAAGGCCAAGAAGGAATACATTTGTCATAAGGTATAATAAACATATATCTCTTCTGCAAAAGCATGCATTTTGGGAGATGAGTCCAAACTTGTTTTGCCATGCCTCATTAGGGGCAGGATTACAGTTAATAGTAGAATAGTATTTTTGTGTGATAAAGACAACAGCAAATTAGTGGAAAATTGATGATAGATGATCAGCAAGCAGCAGGCAAGAGGATACAGAGACAGGAAATGAAAGGCCTGCAATCACACCAGAGTGTATTGCTGTATATTATGCTTGACGTTTACCACCACAGCTAAAACAGTATCCCTGTACAGTGTGCATATTAGAAAAGGACAGGATACTGAATAGGTTACTTCACTATTACAGAGTTTGGGACATTTCTTCTTTTCAAGTACCAATAAAGAAGCATCATTCATCTCAGCTTGGCAAGTTACTGGACTATAATTGTGATAAATTTAATACACCACCAAGCTTCGGATGAACTGCACTCATACCAAGGAGAGCATCTCAAGAAATACATGTGGCCAAACTATTTTTGTTCCTCTCAAGTTATTTAAAATGCCATCTTAGTTCCCATTATCCACAGATGGTGGGCTATTTTTCATGGAAAGGCAATGCTTCTTTTCCCATGGGTTTTCATGGACAGATTGTGTAAAATAATGACACACTGAAGAGGACACCTGAATTGCTATGTACATGACTACAGTATATCAGCATCTTAAATAAGCTGTAAATAGATTTTAGAACTGCGTGGGAAGTAATGATAGACACCCTCATTGCTGAGGTATTTACCTTGACAGGACCGAGAAAAAGAGGGTAGGTTTTTTTTTTCGCTTTTTTTTTCTCGTATTCACGAAGGGTGCATTTTTCAATCCTGTTTATTTTTGTGTCTGTGGATATGTCACCTCCAGCTGTATTTACTGAACTGTATTTACAAACAAAACAGCTGTGTCAAGGCTATGAATATATTTGCAAGTGCCCATTTCAAGGATGATAACATGTTATGGTAGCAGCACATGCAATTTGAATGTTCTCTATAGTCATAAGGCATTCAAATTGGGAGCTTTCTTTTCCCTAATATGGTATGAATGAAAAGACACTTTTGCTGTAACGGTATCATGCACGTTTAAGGTGAATACAGCGAAAGTAGAACAGGGAAGAATTATGAAATGAATTCATTAACTGTAATGTCATCTTCTTGGAATGTTTTGTCTAAAGGATTGCTTACTTACTACAATATATCCTCAGCATGACACTACTAAATTTGTCCCTAAGATACAAGCTAACGATAATACCAAGTCAATAATTCCTCAAGAATTTTATTTAAAAAAAAAGAAAAAAAAAAAACCTTGTCAAGTAATTGGATGGGATGAACGGCCTCTTCTCAATTCCAACATTTCTCATGTACTTGAGATCTTGGTACCAGCACTCTTGATTCTCTTACAACCTTGCTTTACTGGTCAATGGTTAAGCTTGTTAAGCTCAACTCACAAAGCCTATGTATTGGTGATTGCAAGCTTCTTGTTTCAAACCTGAGCCTGACCAGTCTATGAAATTACATTGTCCCATCTAATCTATAATCTGATACAGTATTCTCAGCAGCAGTTCATTTCACATCTAGTGTCACACCTATGTTTTAATATGCTCCCCTTTCTTGAACAGAGCAACATCTTAGATTTTTTTTTTTTTTTTGAAAGTGATAATTACATTGTCAATGGTTTACAACAACCCATCAGAATATTTGCTAACTCCAAATCCAATCTTGCAGACATCAGTTTATAGTTCAGCAAGTGAGGGGGTAATTACATGTGTGGGTGTAAGATGCACAGAACAGGGTGTTAAATCAGGATTGTTTGTTGCCAAGCAGATACACGGTAGACAACATAAATATTTCATGGTGATAGATAGAGGATCAGACTAAAAAAAAAGGAAATGCTGGGAAAGCAGTTTTAGGTGAGGATAAGATATAGGACAGCAGAGACAAGAGGACTCTACCCTTAACAATGAAGAGTAGGACAGTAGAAACAGCGTATTAATGGAAGAGTCATGTAAGGAAATGTTTTATACACCAGAGGGGTTTGCTGAAAGCGAGTTCTTGTACACGAGCACTCATTGATACCTAGCTAGAGTCTCTTTTCAGGCTGCGCCATACTCTTCTTTGTTTTCTGATTATTTTATAAAATTTGTATTATTCTGTGTTCTCAGATGCACAGATGGAACAACGGGAACTTATTTTGAGCTTTCAGTGCGACGGGTGATTTTCCTCTCAGCCGTTGACGTTGCCATCATGGGGAAAAACAGTTTTTATTCAACTCTTCTCTCTCTTAAATCTATACTTTAGCAACAAATATGTATAGTAATAATTTATTAGCAGACGGGAGTATTCTTAGTAGAGATGTGCTGAATGAAAAAGGTATTTTCAGACATAAATTAATACTTGTGGTGGAGCAGGAAATTGCTGGTTATTATTTAACCTTTACTACCAGTACTGTCCACAGCTTAGACATCAATGTGCTCTACATCCAGCCTGGATAGAGCCTTATGAATAAAACAGTACTTTAAATTGATACTTGTTAATTGTTTTGTCTTGTTTATTATTCTATTCAAGCTAAATAGAAGCTAAAAACACGCCAGCTATGGTGATAAATTCACCAGGTTGAGCCAGCAACAATGCTGATTTATGTTTGTAATTAGGTAGAGAGTTGGAATACTGGGTTAAATGTATTCCTAACCCCTAATTCCCGTGGAAATGGGAGGGAGTGTTATTTTCCAGAGGGCTTTACACAGTTCAGTGGATGTGCTTTAACAGTCTCATTACTCTACCTCACGCAATAGTGGTACAGCTAAGTACCTTTCCAGAGAAACAACAAGTGATCCACAGAGATTAATCAGAATCTTTATATGGATTTTACTCAGAGAATTTTGACGACTTCTTCTTCTTTTCCCAAAAAAAAATAATGCATCTCAGATTCTATCTTTGCTCAATGCATTCCTGGAACCATGACTTCTGCTGTATCTGTTCCCTGAAAGAGCCCAGTCTAAATCAACTCAATCACCTGCATCGTGAAGTTTACTACAGTCAATGGTATCCCTGTCCACTGTGCTTTCATCTGTTACTGCTATCAATACTTCCTAAACCGTTTTTTGTGAGACTTGATTCATAACTCATCAAAGTAGCTGACACCTATGCTTAATCAAATGGTTAAATGTACTCTAGAAGCTATTTCAAATGTATTTCAGATCTAACACTGTCATATATCTTTTTACTCAGCATTTATTCTAGTGGAAAGTTTGCACCAAGGAAATTAATTTCAGATTTAATATACACAACATCATGTTCTTGTTTTAATGTATAGCACTGGTACTCATACTTTGGTTTCCTTGTGTGTTGCCTTGGATACTGACCTAATGTAATGAGCAGTGAGTCTATGAAAAGTGCAAGTCTTTCTCTAAAACATGTATTTTATTGAGCTCCTCTCCTTCTCGCCTTTGACAACTGTGCTTTGTTGCTGATGAGCACAGTTTTTTTGATAAGTGCTTCCCCCCACACATTACCACTAACACCACTAAATGCAATTTAAAAAGAAAGGGCTCCACAGTAGAGCAGGTTTGTGTTTTTGAGGATGGTGGTAATCAGATCAAAAGCTAGGTAGATCATTAAAATAGACCCCAGGGCAGAGAAGGAACTATGAAAACAATAGAACAGAAAGGGGTTCTGGTTTTAAGGATGTTGAGTGTTCTGCCAATTTAAACACGTTCCACACTTCTCTGATGCCAACATATGATAAAGCACCTCTGCATCATTGGATGTGATATTATTTTCCCATGACACTTTGCAGTCGAGAAATGTAGCTTCCACTTTATTTTTGTTAACTCCAGTAAAATAAATGGAAAAAATGAATCATCTTAAAGTCAAACTTTGGCTCTGAGACAAATTACTTAGCTTGTTATTTAGAAAGAACTATCTGTAAATGGAAGATAAATGAAGATTCAGGAGAGAGCATCTCTCCTCGTGTGCTCTCAGCGCAGGCCAGTGAAGAATGTCACGCCACAGTGCATCTTGTTAATCGTATAAAGAAACTCGGAAATCAAAAACTTGGGAGTTAACAACAGAGGCCATAATTCATTTGTTGGTCTATGTTGTGTGTGACAATGACATAGAACAGGTATCTTTAACAGGGAACATCTATGGATTTCTTTATACATGAAGGGCATCCTAGCCTTGGCATTAGCAGTTGCAGTTTGAATCATGAGTAAGTTTACTGCAATATTATTAATACAATGCTTTCATTTTGCATTGACAGTACAACATAGCTGTCCCAGTTACAGTATTTACTTTTTTAAGTATTAAAATTTGATACAGCTGTGCTGTTATGTGTCAGTTATGACCCTAAAACCTGTCTTCTCTTTTTTAAGTGAAAGGTGTATGTGAGATGGATGGCTCTTTGATAGAAACAACTTAATTTAGTTGTATTCTTCCCACTGATGGTGGGAATGAGAATGTAGAGATGGGACCCCACCTAACAAGATTTACATTTTTGTTCAGTATCAGGCTTTTAAAGCTTGTCACCCACACCTGTGGTGTTTTGACATACTACCCGAGAGCAGAAAGTGACCCAAGACTGTCATAGCTACTGGAAGGAGGCTGATCTTTGGGATACAAATTGAACATTTGTGAAACTGCAACAAATATTGTAAAGATTGTACTGTATTTTAAAGTCAACAGAAATATTATTGTAGCAAATTATGAGCAGGATAACAGAATTTGAATTAAGAAAACTGAACAAATGTTAATGTTAGAAAAAAAAAGCTTGTCTGTGTGCCTTTGTTATCAGAGTGCCTATAAACTCTTGGGAGCTGGTCAGATTTAAAAATAGGGCTTTTCCTATCTATAAGTTAATGAAGACTATCGCGCGCAGAAGCCTGTGTTAACCTTGGCAGAAGCAGGCATCTGGTTTAATTAGCTTGAAAATGAAGTCATGGTTTTTGGGAAACTAAACACAGAGGCTAGGTTTTGCAAATTAACAAAAAGAAAAGGTAACCCTTTCTAGACAGAACAATGTTTAAAACTTCATACTTCACTGTAGGGATGGTGTGTCTTGAGGCATGGGCAGTGTTAGGTTTGCGCCACAGATAGCGCTTTGAGTTTTGCTCAAAAAGCTCTATCTTGGTCTCATCTGACCACAAAACCTTTTCCCACATCGCAGCTGGGTCACTCTCATGCTTTCTGCCAAACTCCAGACGTGCTTCCAGATGGTACTTTTTGAGTAACGGCTTCTTTCTTGCCACCCTCCCATACAGGCCAGTGTTATGCACAGCTCTTGATATGGTTGCCTGGTGCACCATTACTCTACTCCCAGCCATTGAACTCTGTAGCTCCTTCAAAGTGATTGTTGGCCCCTCTGTGGCTTCTCTCACAAGTCTCCTTCTTGTTTGAGCGCTGCGTTTTGAGGGACGGCCTTTTCTTGGCAGTGCCTGGGTGGTGTGATGCAGCTTCCACTTCTTGATTATTGATCCAATTGTTCTCACTGCGATATCCAAACACTTGGATATTATTTTGTACCCTTTCCCTAATCTATGCAATTGTATTACTTTATCTCTAACTTCTGTAGAATGCTCTTTGGTCTTCATTTTCCTTCAGATTCACAGCCTTACCAATGATTTTTCAACAGTGGGGTTTTTATCCAGAAAATGTGACAGCAACTTTAATGGTTCACAGGTGGAGGCCAATGGTAAGGTAATTGTGTCCTCGTTAGGGCAATTTCTTTCATCGGTGCAAACTTTGAGCTTCCACAGCACAGGGGTTGAATAATTAGGCAAGCAAGATATTTCAGTTTTTTATTTTTCTTAAAAATATTTCCCAACATAAAACCAATTTAACCTTACAATAATTGATGCTGAGTTTCAGTGTTTAAAAATAAAATATCAAACAGAACGAAATTTCAATGTACCATTTGTAATTTGGTAATATGAGATAATTGGTCAGGGGTCTGAATACTTTTGCAAGGCACTGTATGTTGCATTTGAATCACAGACAACTGCAGATGTGTTTATTCATATACAGTATGTGCCTATTCTGGGAGTTTTCGGGTTTAACCCGAATGCAGAAAAAAACAGATTAACTTGGGTAAAACCCGAAAATCAGTCGCCCTATTTATATTGAATATTACAACACAGCAACAACCAACATTGTTCTCTTTGCTACTGCAAGCTGCTGAATGGAATCAAAACTTTTCAACTTTATTAGATCATTGAAATGTCATGGGAAACAGATTTATGACAGTGATGTATTGGGTATAATAAATCTTGTGTAATCAAGGCTACAAAAGAATCCTCATTTTAATTATGCCTGCTATGAGAAGCCCATCAGTGAGGAAAATGATTGCAGTTTTACAGCCTGCCAATGATTTTTTGCAATTAACAAAACATAATTTTGTATCCCCATTAATCGTGCTTGTTAAAGTAGCAGGGAGAGGAGAGCATCACAGGAATGTAGGGGGAAATTAGCTCTTTTACCAGGAGCCCAGAGAATACCAGAGTAATTATGTCCAGTTGAGCGCACATCTGGTATCCATGAATTAGCCAGTTACATTGTTTCACAAAGGTCAAGCCAGGTGATAGGTGTAAAGTTGTGAAACATTGAATGGAAGCAATCATGCAATGTTATATCAGTGGTCTCAAACATGATAACATTATTTTTGTGAGGACCATGTCCATTGTCAATGAATTGCAGTATAGGATATCAAGAGACATTGCCTACATTCTTAAAGCTGCCTTTCATTTTGCTCTTTTTGTTTCACCATTGATGGAATGTAATACCAGTATTAAAAAAAAAATGTTCCCCAATTTGGAATGTCCAATTCCAAAGTCCCCACACAGCACAAATGTTCTGAGGGCGTGTGAGCGTCCGTTGATCTCACAAGCTTAAAGCCAGGATTACTTTTACGTCGAGCAATCCAGAGTAGAGGTGGGCGGGCTACCGATTCTGGAGAACAGAGATCAGCCCTGCTTTTTATCCATTCTGAATGTGCTTGCTGTCTGGCCAGTAGGGTTCGCTGTTGCGATGAGGAGAAGGAATCCCTGCCGGTTTCCCATCCTCCACCCTGGGAGCATCAGAGCCAATGTGACGCCCCCTTCGGAGTTTGCACAGCCTGGACGTGGACTGGCGCTGTCCAAGCTGTGTGACTCATCCTGCGCTCCCAGCGGCAGTGCTTTAACTGGATGAGCCACTCGGGGACCCTGTAATACCAATGTTTTAACAGTGCACACGCCTCCTTGCTTTAATTTCACATGATTCACATTGCTCAATTCACCTTTTCCTAACGTCCCACACTGCAGAAGGCCCACTTTGTCCCACTTTGCTTTGAATAGTTCAGTAATCATACCACTGGTAGTGCCCATTGCAAAGACATCATGCTCCCTGCAAGAGATGAGTGCTGTATTAGGGGTAGGAGGAGATGCGCTGCTGGGAAGTGCTTTGGCCAGCTGATAGAGGAATAATTTCTAAATGAAAAAAAAAACAATACTTCAATAATACTTCAAATAATGAGACATCAGAAAGTTTTCAACAAAGTAAAAATAAGTAACAGGCTTTGAAATTTCCAAACAGATATGTTATTGCTTTCTCTTTGAATCTGCAAGCACTGCATGTTCAGCACCATTAGGCAGCATCAGCAACAAATTGCATTTTTTTTTTTTTGCTTGAAAGTGCTACAGTATATCTAACTTCTCAATGCATCAACACATTTTTAATCTTCTTCCTCACATTGTTCATAAACTTTACTGTCCGTGGTGTTTTAGTGAGGCTATTTGATGCTGAAATATTCACTGTTTTGTACATTAATGATTCTGTAATAGCTTTTTTCTCTTCTAATAAAAGGATCTTAATTATCCCAAATTGGAATCAATGAACACAAAGCTATGTCCCCATAGTCAAGCAATGATAAGAGCTTCAGTCTTTCCTAGCTATTTGTTATGCACATATAATAAGTACACAAGCCTTGGGCATCTGCTTTAACAATGGCAGCAAAACCCTGCAGGGCTACTACATGTATCACAAAGTTTCATATCTCACTCTTTAGATGTACATCTCAGAAACTATGGTTATTAATCAGAAGAAAAAAAAAAACAGAACTTAACTATCTAGTATAAACTTGTGTTATAGGTTTAACTTGTTATTCGGTGTTAGCAGCACAAGCGCATATTATGCATGAAAGGAATATTTACACACATTTTAAGACTTCTGGCTTGGGACCCATTTCTTGTAAATTGGATGGCATCTACTTTGAGTTAAATTGCCGTACTTTAGCATTTTACATCCCCAAAGAACAGGCTCTTATTTGCTTTATGCCTTGCTGCTCAAGTAGGCAAACTAAAACGTGCTGCTGTGATACGTATCTGCGTGTTCCCCTGTGGTTCTGTCTATGCAATGTCCATAGTTGTCATTCGAACCAAGTAAACGATGAAGGATTTTGGTTAGGTACAAAAAATGATCATACTGTACATTGTATTGTAACATGAAGTGTTCCACTGATTCGTGCTTCATAATAATGTATGGTCTGACGTGTTTTGTGGTATTTTTTTAATTAATTTTTATAATTCCATATTATCTTGATCCCCTAGTGTAGAGTCACTCTGTCTCTGCTTTTCTCTCTATGAAACCCACATGCCACATGGAGATTAGTGATTTTTTCTATCCAAATGTAACTACTCTATTGTATTGTGCTATCCATTATTCATGTATTTGGTTGATTGAAAATGAACATTTGTATTATAATGGAAATGATTATTTCATTTTGGGGGAGCATACTATGGAATAAATAAAAGTAGCCATGATGAAAAGTAATTTCACTTTCTCTATTGGAAACCCAAAAAGCCAATTCGCCTATATTCTAGCTGATAAAGAGCTAGCACATGTCAGCAGATTTCAAACAAGAAGATTGTAGTCTTCTTTTATTCTCCTTGAATTTTATAAGCTTCCTGTTATAAAAGTGACATATGAAAAGAATACCCGATAGAGCAGAACAGAACAGTACAGTATGTACTGTATATGTGTGATATAGGCCACATTCATACGATCTGATACTGTTTGCTTTCGAATAAATTTTTCTTCATTTAAACATCATGGGATATTATTGTATGGAATTGTCAATCCACCACCGCCACTATTTAAAATACTAATATTACATAAACTATATGAGATATCGTCTTAATTTTCGAAACTCCTAGCGCAAAATCTACCGTGACCTAAGATGGCCGCTGTGTTGTGGTCATGTGACTGTTTTGTTTCTGAATGAGAAAGGCCGTTAGTACAGGCCATTTCCATCATATTGTGACCATGACAACAACGGTCTGTAATCTTTGGCAGTTCTTTCCGAATGTAAATTATTACTTAAATAAGAAAAAAATTAAATACAGCAGGGTACAAATTTGAGCTTGTATTGTCACATTGCCAGTGAATGGGTTATTATTTTCTTCATCTCCTCTGTATTGAAGTTTTTTTTTTTAACTCCAAAGAAAAAAAGAAAGTGTTGTGCACAACATCTAGACACTGCCAGGTTAATCTGCTTTTCATCGCTAAAAAAAAAAAAAAAAAATACTGGTTGATTTAATCTGCCATGTTTGCTGTTTATGCCATTCCTTTTCATCTGTTCCATGGGGTATGACCTTGCTGCTGTCTGTTTCTTTGTCAACTGTATTCCCCTTAACACCTTGCTAATAGTCATCTGTACATGTAGGGGCTTTCTTTTGAAACTGGCTTTTTTAGGTGAAGCTAAAAGACATTTCTTGGCTCCATTGAACAGGAAAGGAGGACACAATGCAAGCTTAAATAATGCCAACAGGAACAAAAACAACCTTGCAAGCCTTTACTATATAGCACCATACATCTAGAATCCTATTATAAAGCATTGTGTGTATTTTGTTGCATGGTATACAGCTGGAATCACAGACTATCCTTATAAATCAAATTGTACCCCCGTCTCTAAAACTATTGCTCAGCTATTAACTTTATACATCATAATCAGGGCCATTGAAGAACATGCATAGCTACTGTATAAGCTAGCATAAAATGATGGTGATATGTCTATAGAAACTTAATCATTAAAGAGCAAAAACGTGTGGAAATGTGACGTTATGGATGTTAGTATAGTTTGTATGGTGAGAGTTAATGTTGGTGTTAGTGTTGGTGAAGGTTAGTGTTAAGAAATTATTGTCTGTGTTTGTGAAGCTGTGTTTATTGAAAGTGGTGACTCAGTCTAAAACCTCAGAGAAAAGTATATCTATTGTTTTCTGTGACTGTTTGTTTTGACCCTTGTGCCTTTTTGGTTTGTGTTTTGTTTATTATTGTATTATTAATGTGCATTAGTGCTTTAAAAGCTTGCAGGTTCTGTCTCTGAGTCTTGCTTTCTGTCATTCACCAGCCTGGGCTGTGACGCTATCCTTACCACAATTCTCTATTGGCTAATTTCAAGTGCGATTTGTTTAACTGAGTTATGGTATTTGAATTTTCCTGAGATGTCAACAGATTGCCTTAAAAATGCATGTAAAAATCCATCACATGTTAAAAAACATGCGGTTATAATTTTTAATGTAATGTTGTTGAAGCTGACACCCTGGGATCCTTCAAGAAGCTGCTTGATGAGATTCTGGGATCAATAAGCTACTAATAACCAAATGAGCAAGATGGGCCGAATGGCCTCCTCTCGTTTGTAAACTTTCTTATGTTCTTATGTTCTTTTAAAGAATAGAATGGGTTACTGTGTGTCTATATATGTCAGGTTTTGAATGCTTAATTCATGCATAAACTGGTGTTAATCTATATATGTAAATACAGTCTAATTACAAAAGATTAAGAAGAAAAGATTAGGAGATGTGAGCCATCATTTTTTTATTTCGTAATTAAGCATGTTACCTTGTAACTACATTGTAATTACTGTAATTACTGTAATACTAAAGTGTAGTTACAATATGGTAAAATACACCTAAAGTGTTTCCAGATCCTGTATATAATCTGAAATTACTGTATATTATGAATGAGTTTTCAGAATATAGAAAATGCAGCTGCATCAAACAAGGAACTCGGATTGTAATGCATGCAATTAAAATCACACTTGATATCAGTTGACAGTTCTGAAGGATATTAAAAGTACAGTGAGAGAAAGCAGCTCATATTCTTTTAAAGTGGGGTTTACATGAATGGTGATAAAAGGCTTGTTTATTCCTTGGCGAACAGAGTCGATAACTACATAATGTGAAAAAAGGCAGAATTATTTATAAATCGTGACACTGCAGCTGTTCCTTTACCACTGGGATTGTTGTTAAACCTTAATGGGGCTTTTTGGAGTCCACTAGGTGTAGTTCAAGAAATCTGGTAGCAACAGAAGAAAAGGTTAGCTTAACTAAAGAGAGATGCAAGCATATAAAAATACTGTAGATCCTAAACTTGTCTTTAATAAATAAAAACTGCAAAGCTATTACGCTCTAACTGAAGCTCATAAAATAGAAATATGTTCTGCATGACAACAATTCATTGCCCATTCAAAAATGTGGAATGTAAATTCAAGCAATAATCACCACTTGTGGGAAAGAAACCCTTTTTCATGTGCAGTTATTTAATCTCAAGTTTCCAGAGGGGATTTAACATTGTCATTTGACATGGTATTTATGATTTTCCTTGTTAGTTATTTTCCAGTTTATATATGTGTTAATGCATTCATCAGTGTGATGAGCCCCCCCCCAACCCTCCCCTGCCAGAATCAGATTTGAAGTGTTATTTAAACAGAGCAAATTGGAAAAATGATCTTACCTTTTTACAAAATATTCAGAAACATCAAGTAGGTGTGTTTAAAATATATAAAAGTTGGCTTCCTCTGTGACTAAACAACGGAGAACTGAGGCGTAAACAAATTTGAAAGCAGAGAACTGCTTATCACCTTTGCTGCTTTGCATTTTTAATTAACTTAACTATTGTGTAAATAACTTAGTGGCAACACTAATACAGAATTTAGAATGAAGGTCAAATAGAAAATGAATGTGCGTACATACAGTATGTTATCCCCAAATATTTGTTTGAGTGTCTGTTTCAACAATACATTATTCAAATAGCTTGTGAACCTCAAGAGAACACTATATTTGTAATACGCTTCATTTATCTGAACATTTTCACTGTGAAACTTTGAGATGTATTGTACATTTAAGGATTTGGTATAGGGTTGCAGACCAGTGTTTTCACACAAGTTACGAGTGGAAGACTGTTTGATAACTGGCACCATCATTCTAACCCATCCACCATCACCATCATTCTAACCCATCCACCAACACCATCCTAACCCTAACCCTAATCCTAACCTTATCCAGTCAGTAATACTTGTAGGGTTGAAACACTAAGCATTGTAAATTTGATGTATGGTACATTTCTCTACTAATTATTAGCTAGTACCTCTCTGGATGGTTGAACTTTAATAATTATCCCGTGATGCATGCTTATGGGTTATTAAAATGACCTTCAAGTTCTGTTAGTCCGTCTCTGATTAATCTTCAATACATAAAAGGTCAAACTATTACTCTCCAATTCTTGACCTTTGTAGACTATAAACCTGTCTGTGTGCATCCTGTTACACAAAGTGCAGATTCCTTTTCAACTGTAAATAAGCAGCAGTTGTAGGTCTTAATGAATACTAAAGACTTTTTCATATTCTCTTTGCATTGTAGATCACAGATCTATAGACGTTATTGTCAGTTTTCACAAGACTGAAATCTAGCAATAGTCATAATTGTATTTTTTTTTATATTACGTTATTTATTATTATACGTGTAGATTAATGCAAATGAGTGACATAGATTTTTCATTAAAAGAAAGCAATGAGCTAAGCAGCAGGTAGTAAGATTATAAAAGCAGTGACAGATGTTTAAAAATGCATGACTGCATTACAATAATTTCTTCTTGGTTTTGTCCTCTGTGACAAACAACCGGTGTCAAGGATTTAGCTAGATTTGTAATTGTTTTCTCCCTTTTTGCGTTCAGGCATCTTTGGTCCTAAATGCTGGGTCTGGCAAATCTTTCAAGTTATGACCTGTTTTCACCCACAAAGTCGTTGAACTCTAAAAAACTCAAATCAATTAGAACATAAGAACATAAGAAAGTTTACAAACGAGAGGAGGCCATTCGGCCCATCTTGCTCGTTTGGTTGTTAGTAGCTTATTGATCCCAAAATCTCATCAAGCAGCTTCTTGAAGGATCCCAGGGTGTCAGCTTCAACAACATTACTGGGGAGTTGATTCCAGACCCTCACAATTCTCTGTGTAAAAAAGTGTCTCCTATTTTCTGTTCTGAATGCCCCTTTTTCTAAACTCCATTTGTGACCCCTGGTCCTTGTTTCTTTTTTCAGGCTGAAAAAGTCCCTTGGGTCGACACTGTCAATACCTTTTAGAATTTTGAATGCTTGAATTAGGTCGCCACGTAGTCTTCTTTGTTCAAGACTGAACAGATTCAATTCTTTTAGCCTGTCTGCATATGACATGCCTTTTAAGCCCGGAATAATTCTGGTCGCTCTTCTTTTCACTCTTTCTAGAGCAGCAATATCTTTTTTATAGCGAGGTGACCAGAACTGCACACAATATTCAAGATGAGGTCTTACAAGTGCATTGTACAGTTTTAACATTACTTCCCTTGATTTAAATTCAACACTTTTCACAATGTATCCGAGCATCTTGTTAGCCTTTTTTATAGCTTCCCCACATTGCCTAGATGAAGACATTTCTGAGTCAACAAAAACTCCTAGGTCTTTTTCATAGATTCCTTCTCCAATTTCAATATCTCCCATATGATATTTATAATGTACATTTTTATTTCCTGCATGCAGTACCTTACACTTTTCTCTATTAAATGTCATTTGCCATGTGTCTGCCCAGTTCTGAATCTTGTCTAGATCATTTTGAATGACCTTTGCTGCTGCAACAGTGTTTGCCACTCCTCCTACTTTTGTGTCGTCTGCAAATTTAACAAGTTTGCTTACTATACCAGAATCTAAATCATTAATGTAGATTAGGAATAGCAGAGGACCTAATACTGATCCCTGTGGTACACCGCTGGTTACCACACTCCATTCTGAGGTTTTTCCTCTAATCAGTACTTTCTGTTTTCTACATGTTAACCACTCCCTAATCCATGTACATGCGTTTCCTTGAATCCCAACTGCGTTCAGTTTGAGAATTAATCTTTTGTGCGGGACTTTGTCAAAAGCTTTCTGGAAATCTAAATAAACCATGTCATATGCTTTGCAATTATCCATTATCGATGTTGCATCCTCAAAAAAATCAAGCAAGTTAGTTAGGCACGATCTCCCTTTCCTAAAACCATGTTGACTGTCTCCCAGTACCCTGTTACCATATAGGTAATTTTCCATTTTGGATCTTATTATAGTTTCCATAAGTTTGCATATAATAGAAGTCAGGCTTACTGGTCTGTAGTTACCTGGTTCAGTTTTGTTTCCCTTTTTGTGGATCGGTATTACGTTTGCAATTTTCCAGTCTGTCGGTACCACCCCTGTGTCAAGAGACTGCTGCATGATCTTGGTTAGCGGTTTGTAAATTACTTCTTTCATTTCTTTGAGTACTACTGGGAGGATCTCATCCGGCCCAGGGGATTTGTTTATTTTAAGAGCTCCTAGTCCCTTTAACACTTCTGCCTCAGTTATGCTAAAGTTATTTAAAACTGGATAGGAACTGGATGACATGTGGGGCATGTTGTCAGTATCTTCCTTTGTAAAAACTTGTGAAAAGTAATCATTTAACATATTTGCTATTTTTTTTTTCTTCCTCTACGATTTTGCCATTTGTATCTCTTAAACATTTAATCTCCTCTTTGAATGTTCTCTTGCTGTTGTAATATTGGAAAAACATTTTGGAATTGGTTTTAGCTCCCTTAGCAATGTTCATTTCTATTTCTCTCTTGGCCTTTCTAACTTCCTTTTTGACTTGCGTTTGCAGTTCTGTGTACTCTTTCTGCGTACTTTCTTTTTGGTCCTTTTTTAATGCTCTGTAAAGTGCCTTTTTTCGCTGAATATTTTTTTTAATTGATCTATTAAACCATTTTGGCAATTTAGTTTTACATTTAGATTTGTCTACTTTAGGGATGTAATTGTTTTGCGCCTCTAGTACTACATTTTTGAAGAACAACCATCCTTCTTCTGTGGGTGTTTTCTCTATTTTACTCCAATCTACTTCTGTTAGTCTCTGTTTCATGCCTTCATAGTTTGCTTTTCTAAAATTGTAAACCTTAACTTTAGTCTTTATTTTTGGGGATTTAAAAAACACTTCAAATGAGACCATGTTGTGGTCTGAGTTTGCCAGTGGTTCTCTGACCTCTGTTTTAGTTATTCTATCTTCGTTATTTGAAAAGACTAAATCAAGGCATGCCTCCCCTCTAGTGGGTGCCTTCACAAATTGTGTTAGGAAGCAGTCATTTGTCATTTCCACCATTTCTATTTCATCCTTCGCGCTACCCATCGGGTTTTCCCATTTTATTTGGGGGAAGTTGAAATCCCCCATTAGTATGGCTTCTCCTTTGCTACACGCATTTCTAATGTCATTGTATAACAGATTATTGTGCTCACCGTCTGAATCTGGCGGTCTATAGCATGCTCCTATTATTATGCCTTTTGAATTTTTGTCTGTTATTCTGACCCATATTGATTCGGTTTTATTTTCTTTGTCCAGGTTTAACACCTGGGCTTCAAGACTGTTTCTTATGTATAGCGCTACCCCTCCTCCTCTTCTGTCCTGCCTGTCTTTCCTATACAGTGTATACCCACAAATATTATATTCGTCCCCATCACTCTCAGATAACCACGTTTCTGTAACACCTATCAGAAATGCAACATTTTGATACAATGTTGCATTTCTATTTCACTGTACCTCAGAAATAATGTGTGTTGGGGGAAGACAATAAACTAACATGTTTCTATGAATGTAAACGAGCACCCCTGTGATGATGAGGTGGGTTGAGAGTGTGGGATGCAAGGTCCCTCAGCGCTTGTTCAAATGGGTCTGATTGGTTAAGGTGCTTATTTGAAGAACGTGTGGCAAAAGAGAAATGCCTTCACTACTTAAAGTGAGGATGTGACTCGGATTTGTACATCACTGAGGCGTTGATAGCTTGTTTGTGATTTCCGTTCTCTTAAGATTGAGGTAAGAAGATTGGTTAGACTCTCTTGCCTGAGGACCGTGATTTAGCTGTTTAACACACACCCCTGCAGGTACATCATGATGTTTGTAATTAGTGGTCAAATTCCTCTATTATAATTAAACTAAAAATAATGGATAATGCAGAAGAAGCTCACGGCTGTCTAGACTTGTTTTCAGGAATCGATCGCTGCAGAGTCATCATTTAGTCAAGCTGATAGAATCATTTCATGACAGCTGAGAATTGCCAAATATAGGTTATTTGAGTGCAGATTGGGTTTGTTATAATGAGGCTAAATGCTGTACAGCACCACCAAAGTCTGCAGTGCATCACACATAATTGGCCCCGGGGGGGGGGTCTTTCTTTTGCAGATTTTGACAAGTTCATTATTCTGTGTGATAGGACTGCACGTCAACGTTTTTGCGATGTCAGTACAGATGTAGATGTTAGAAGAAATACTTTGACAGGGAAGTGTCACTCATTCAATCCTACTCTACAGTAACTCCTATAACAGTAGCCTAATTACATCCATTCAAGTGATTATTTTGACACTGCTCTCATTGTGCATATTCTAGAAATAAATAGCATGCACCATTCAGGAACATTTGAAGTGTGTTCTATACTCATACCAGCACTTATCAACATGTACAAAGCACAGCCACCCTAAAGACCACCACCAACACCTATAAACCCAGAGCACCTATAAAACATTAGCCAGGACTGGTCTTGAATATATTAAAGAAACATAAAAAAGAACGCTAAAGCTGTGAGTTTCTGATTGCCAGAGAGATAGGTCTGTGAAATCTGTGGAAGCCAGAATACTCCACTATGGGGCAAGTGCTACTAACCTCATACAGTAAATCAATAGTGGGACACCCAGTTAAAATAAAGATTTTCAGAGACAGATGATTACTCAGTTCAATTTATTTAATTAAAATTGAAATGAATAGCATGATCACATAACAGAGCGCACAGACCTGTATAATGACCTAATATTATTATTTTACAGTAATAACATGTTTTAGATGCTTGCTAATAGATCCTAAACAGGGGTATGTACTGGGAGGAGGACAAACAGGGGCAATTCCAATAATCAAAGAAACCTGTTTGTTTGAGTTGTTTTTTGTTGTTTGTTTTGTTTTGTTTTGTTTTTTTTTAGGAGCAAACACATTGATAAAACCCAATTGGAAGCAGGAACAATTCTTTTGATATCCCCTTTGAA
Organism: Polyodon spathula; assembly: GCF_017654505.1. Classification (NCBI taxonomy): domain Eukaryota; kingdom Metazoa; phylum Chordata; class Actinopteri; order Acipenseriformes; family Polyodontidae; genus Polyodon; species Polyodon spathula. Next base: position 35,700,002 of record NC_054547.1, on the reverse strand, counting down.
TCTGCTATAACAGTTGAACAGCAAATTAAGTCAAATGATGAGCTTTTTTTCTGTAAAAAGTAGTTGAAAATAGTCCCTGGTGAAATGTCTAGTGGATTCACTTTAAATGTGTTCCTACTCAAGACAAGTTAATGGAAAGTATTCTGTTTTGTCTTATTTGTAGTGTAGAAAACAAGACTCTGAGGGTTTGAAACACTACTTGAATTTAATTGATGTTTTCGGCTGACCGCAGAAGAAGTTCATGAAGCAGCCAATGGAGAGAAGCTCAGACAGAACATGTAACAGACAACTAGTGGAATCGTCACTCACTTATTATTTTATACCTTGCATTGTACTTTCAACCCTCCAAGATGAAACTTGTTTATTGTTAGGCAATGTGAAACAGGGAATTATAATTACAATCCAATAGTCCTATAAGCACATATATTGTAGTTGTTTTTGTATCATTATAAATATAATTGTATTAAATTTATGCATGTGCTTTGTCATTTTAAATAAAACATCAGATGGGCATGACGGCTTTCGTAATGTCTTAAATAAATTATCTTCGGCAATGCATATCCAACATTATCTTGAAGCACATGCTTACTGATGCATACCCACACTGTAGGCTACAAGGATGGAATACAGTTAAATAAAGGAACATTTTGCTTGCTTGCATGATGCGGTGCTCCCAAGGTGCACATGTCTTCACTAATCTAATCTGACAAGCCAGGCTTAAGGCATCCTCAATAATACAATGATAAGGAGTTGTGGAGCAGTAAGGGTGCCTTTATTATAGGGTGTTCTTTTCATATAGAGCAGGGGAAACTTACTTCGCAGTCCCTAACCAGATCCATTGTATTTTAGATTTCAGTCCTCACAAGCAACAATTTTAAAGCACCTTCAAAAGTATGCTGCAATATTTTAATATGGCTTACCTTGAAATAATTAATTGGTTTTCAATTTTGCACTGGGCATTGTTGTCCCTTGGTAAATTCTGCAAAAAAATAATGTGCTGACGTGGAACATAGTTTGCTTCCATTTCCTTTATTTTTTAAACATTATTTAAATCATTCTACTTTTTGGGAATCTAAAAGCATTTGGAAGATCTTAACTAGACACTATAAGAAAGCAAGATGCTGCAGGTGAGCGCCCTTCTCCCCTCAAGACCAATGCACCAGGTACAGGCTGAACAAAACCTTTTGTTAAAGTGTTTTACTGTATCGTTGCAGGGGACCATGTCCTACTACCGAAGCCATCAAGAGAGATTTCATTGTACGAATAGCAGAGAGATGTTGGTCTTGCACTTCCATTAGTTTTACAAGGGCAGCTTATTTTTTTTGTCTCAATCACCACTTGACTATTTAAAACACGAATGATCTAAAAAGAAAACTGTTCTTTAAAGAGAATGGTACAATCTTCTGAACTGTATTTTTGGTTAAGAGATCAAAGAGAAAGAAAACAGACGGTCACTGTAGTTACAGCAGCCCAAGTTTCAATAAATGAGTCAGTTCATTAAGATTTTATTTATTTATTTATTTATTTTTAGAAATATTTAGTAACATTTTGAAAAGCATAATTTTTTGTGGCTCAATTTTTATAATGGAAAATACATTCAAGAAGGGATTTTGTTCTTCAGGGCTTTACACAGCCATGTATATTCAGAATATTTTAATACAAATACATTATTCCATAATCCTGTCCTGTCGTGTTTTCTTTGTTATTGTGTTAAGTCCTGGAATACTCTTCTCAGCTCTGCATCACCATAACAACCACTGCACTGTTTTTACAATCCTAGTGAGAGACTTCAGTTCCTGTTTTGTCTTGGTTTTATGTGAATATACCTGTGTAAGAAATCTTATAACCCATTGAGAGGCAATGGCATGCATATAGAAGTCCTAGAATACAACCTTTTGTTTATATATCAATGGCCTACATGCTGACGGTACCTAGAGCTATGGCCAAACGTTTTGTATCACCGAGAATTTAGGGATTGAGACATAATTAAAATAAAGCTTTATGAACATAATTAAGATCTTTTATTTAACATCAGGTAATCAAAGAATCTACAAAATGATATCGCAAAAGTATATGTTAACGTAACACTATTCAATAGGTTTCGTTTGACTTTATGATGCAAATCCTTTGGCCATAGTTGCACACAGAGTTTTATATATTTAATATATTTCACCAGGACATTACTCACTAAAGTTGCAATCTTATTTCCAGTGAGGCATGATTGTGACAGATTTTAAGTCTCTCTTTCCTTGTGATACTATTGCACTGCAGTTTGTTTTTGGAAAGATGATGCTTTTACAATAAAACCTGTCACCTTAACAATATGACTGCTGTCTACTATTGCTTCATCTCTCAAGCCTTGGAAACCTGAGCCTCCATTTGGTTCAGCAGCTGATGTCAGCTGATGCCCTGAATGTTTTTTGATATCAGTATTGAATGTTTAGGGTTTGGTTCCCTGCAGGGAAACATACTGAACAGCCACACATCACAGAGCACAGTATCTGTATTGGACCAGAAACATGTCATATACAGTAAACAATGTTAATCAACCTTCACCTTGATTCAGTGATTGGTTGGCTTCTCTTGCATGTATAATGACAGTTAACCAGGCTTTTCCATTACAAACTATGCATGCATGTCTGTTTGCCCTGGTACAATGCTTTAATGCTTTCCCATACTGTACATCCCAATGATTAACGCTGCTTGCTTGTCCATTAGCACACTTTCCATAACCAGCCAAAAAAGGGTTATAGTCAAGCCGTCCCATATAAAAGTTTACAACAGTAAATTTATGATACACCAGACCTGCCTGTGCTTTATGCTTTCACTATGCTTTACTACACTTAACTATGCAATACCATGGTGTGCTGCAATAAACTATGTATTTTTTTTTGGGGGGGGGGGGGGGGGGGGGGGGTAATGAACAAACAATGCAGAGGTTGTAATGGTATAATACTACTACTGTATGTGTACAGAATTTAACATTTCCTTCATTTGTTTATCAACTCAGCTAGTTTAACTTTTTCATTTTTTTTCAACGTTTTAGTCTTTCAGTTTGCTGCAATGTGTTTCCTCCCCTTTTTTTATAAACAGCTGCTGCATTCTAAAAAGCTGTTATCATGCAGCACACTTTTCAGGTCGTTTATAAATGCACTGATTAATCTGCAGCAGCATGAATTTGATCTGTTTTCCCTTGTTAAATGCTTTGCAGACCTCATTAATTAAATTTAATCTGTAATCTATACATATCATTTTTCTAAAGTGCCTTCTTGATTGTGGTGCAATATTTTTTTTTTCTTTATAATGATTCTTTTTATCAGGTAACTGAAAATAGCATGCAATCTAGTCGCTAATTTGAATATTGGCTAGCTCTGCTAGAGATTAATGTGTTTACTAGTCACTGGCTAGTGTAAATTATGGCTCTTTGCTACAGAATGACTTTGCTGTAAAGTTTTGTAGCGATTCCGGTTCCCGCAGGCAGGCTCATCACACAGGGTGAGGTATTCCACACACAGGCAGAGGGCGGGCGCGAACCCGGGACCTCTCGCGGTAAAGCACAGCACCGATACCGTTGTACAAAAGAGCCGGCTCCTTTGCAGGGAGCATATATCGGGCTTATGACTTTGTATGTGATTACGTCACCTACCAGCCCTGCTGCTGCCTTCCCCCGTGCACGCTTGTTTTTTTTTCATATTTCCAAAAATTGCTTTCAAATTAGATTCCATAACTTATTACAGTATAAACCAAGGTTCTAAGTGCCCACACAGTAATTGCAGCTCATTTTCCAGGTATACATGTGAAATTTAGGAAAAAGTATGTGCCATAGAGTAATGTAACTACAGTATATTTGCATAGCAGATTAACCTTGATCATATCCAACAGCAAACGATCAGCTTTCATCACTTCCACTTCTCTTGGCTCACCTTTGGATCTCATCTGTTAAGGCACTACCTCACTGAGTGCAGGGTAAATCATGCACTCAGGAGATTGCTAGTTCAAATGGTGTTTACACTGACCTATTGGTCTTGACTGTGGGGCTCACAGGGAGAGCAGCATTGGCCTTGGTGCTTTTACAGGTTAGGGAGGAAAGCCATCAGGAGATAGATCACCAAATCACACTTCAGTCACGCTTAAGGCATGTGTCACAGGTCATATGAAACTGGCAACATCTGATCTGGAGCCACATCTGTACTATACTGTATTTTTAGAGGGGAATGTCTCTGTATAGCATCCTATTCTCCATGGTCTGCTTTTACTGCTTTGTTTCAGTTTCAGTGGTCTACACACTCACTGTTTCCCAGAATGCCACTGGTATGCTGCATTGTGTGCAGTATGCTGTAAATGTATTTTCCAAATTTAATGACTTTATTCACTAATGGGGATGCCTGGTAGTTGATGAGACAAAGGTTAATTATGTGTTGTAGTTTACATGAAAGATTCTAACTTTTTGATTATCATTGACATGCTTCAGTAATACAACATGATTCATTTAGTTATGTACACTCATGCAGGCTCTTAAAATTCAAAGCAATGCAAGACCCAAAGCCCTTTGAGAAATATTCTGTTTCATAAACAATTAATAGGCAAATCTGGCAATATCAGAGCCATAAAGAAGTGCCTTTCATGAATAATGTAGACTGTAGAGACATGAATTCCATTTGAATGCAGCTTCAGTGAGTTTCCATGCACTTGTCAGCTCAAGTTTCAAATAGTTCTTTTGAATGAGGAATATTTTTGTGACAGCTTAGGGATGAGAAAGTAGGCAGACAATTTACCGATAATGGCTTTCTTTTCTGTAGCACAAGAAATAATAGTCCTAATGCAAAGTACGCATTTTATATTTGTGCATGCTTCACAGTGCAGGGCACACTTCTCAATTCCCATACACCCATTGAACCAGCCTATAATCTGTTTTTACTAAGGTAATAAACAACTTTCCTCTAATGAATAAACAGTGAAAAATTGTTCAATTTACACAGTGCCCTCACAGGTCGGGAGGGAGATTTACCACCAATAATCATTCTGTCTCTGTCACAGTGACACATACTGTGTGCTTCATGCTTTGACGTGTGTTGAATGAGTGTGTCCTACATAACACATGTACTTGTACAAGACCAATGCTGATCCTAAAGGAGTCACGTGCAGATCTGCATCTTTACCTCTACTGTGGAAGTTCTGAGGTTCCAGAAGTTAACAGCAGACTACTTTACTCCCCTTTTTAATATGCTGGGTCGATGGATTATGTCATCTTGTTAGGTACTGGCATGTAAGGAAACTAATTTATAACTGTAAATAAGTGTACATAATATCAGTTGCTATGTTAGTACATTTCCATTTATTGATTCCAATATTCAAAATTTACACACATACAGCTTTAACATTTATCAGTAGACATAATGGGTACTCCAACTTGCAACATACACAGAAAAATAAACATTGTATTTGGCATCCAGAATAAAATCAATGTGCTGCGGTCATGGGTAGTGTGCCAGCAGGGTGTGATTGCATTTTTACACCATGATCAGTTCACCTTTTTTTTTTTTTTTTATTTTGCACACTGGTACCATGTCACATTGCTGGTATAAGCATTTTCTGCTAAGGCACAGTATTAAATATCATATCATCACATTAGATCTTAATGTCTAAAAATACAAAAACGGTATACTACACTGGAAGAGATGTGTCTGAGTTAGAACAATAATGAGTAGTTAGGTGGTGTTGGGATTAGACAGGAATTTAGAAATGCGTCTTTAGAGGGTGAGAAATTGTTGTTAGAGCATTGGTGGGTGTCTTTTTTATTATCAATTTTATTACTCTTGTTAGCGACTGTGGAAAAGCTTTTTGCAACAACTAGTTGTAGAATGTTGTCAAATAAATCATTATTATTAGCTCAAACTTTATTTCCCTCATAAAAATGGAAAAAAAAAAAACATTATTTAAGTATTAAATATCCTGTAATGTCACGAGTCATGTGTTTAAGCCTTAGTGTGTATTTATTACTAATTGAGCTGAAAACAACAATCAAAGCTATTATTTATGATATGGTTTTTTTTTTTTTTTTTTTTTTTTTAAGTGTCGGGGCCTGCAGATATTCCTTTATCAGGGAGTTCTGGGCAAAAACATCAGCAGGTAGGGAGGGTTGAAAAAAACAGACCTTTTGGTGGTCATCGTGTATTCATCTCCCACCTAGACAAGATAGTATACTAGTTGAATTTTAGATTAGATGGAGTATTGACTGTCTGTCTACCATGCATGTTTGAAATAATTAAAGATGATAAGGTTAATAAAGAGACAATCATGACTGAATACATACTATAGTACAGTGGCTAGATACCTGGTAGATATACTAACACTTATATTATCACTTTACTTCTCCTATTGTGTGAAAGCATGTTTATAGGTGGCATTTAAGTGTGGACAAAAAGCTTTTCTATGTGTTGGTTTTGTTGTGATAAATGATTCTAGATGTTCCACTTACAGTTCTCCTGCCAAGCCCTTGATTGAGCGTCAGTCACTTTGTGTAATGAGATCGTGGGCAGCATGTGATGAGAGCACCCTTGCCTCCACAAGAACCCTACCAGAAACAGACATAAAAGACCTTTAAACGCTATTTTGTTTGACGCATATCACCAATCTGAAGTGTAATAAAGTGCCACGACCCGCCACAGGTATTAGAGTCAGAATTTAATTTGATCAAGGCGAGTTCCGTCCTCATGCATTCCATCTAGGTGTCCAGAATCCTCTGTTTTATTAACCATGCTGAGAATTATGTGCAGAGGTGAAAAAAAGGTTAGTTCTTAAATGGATTTTTTTTTTTTTTTTTTTTTTACAGAACTCTGCTTCAGTAACACCATTACTGTTCCGCAATCTCTGCTTTATGAAAGCTTTTAAGAAGATACGCATTCTGTTGTGTTTCTGAACCTTCTCACCATTGCAATACATATTGCCATGATTGATAAAGCACTTCTGCAAAAACAATCAGCATAGAAATTGATTGGTTCCCCATGTAGCTAGCCTCTAGGTACATGGTTTCTTGTCATGACTAGTTGTCATCTGCATTTTCTCATATAAAAAGTGTGTCACCCAAGGTTTTTAATGGTATCACTATATTTTTGTAACATACTCCAGTGCATCTCAACAAGGAATCAATCATGTTACTGTATATTGAACCAAAAAATGCACTGAACTGACCAGCCCTTTGAAACCTACTTGCATAGGGGCACTGGTCCATTTCAAATATGCATATTATTTGTTTATTACATTGAAAAACATGCTGTCATTTTTTTTCTGCAAAAACAGGTATAAAAGCATTTCCAGAACTATCCAGTCACCTAGCCGAGGATAATAAAATAAATCCATAATGTAATAAGAAACACTGTAGAACATGGTTCTGAAATTTAGTTGAGGAGTAAAGGGGTAAACTCCACATATATAGAAAATGACAACCAGTCTGTATGGTGTATAACAACTTGTCTGTGATGATGATCTGTCAAAGATGTACAGATTGTCAGTATAGTCTAATCCAATTAGACTGGTCAATTAGAAAAGTGTAGCCTACACTTTCACTAATGGGAAATCATATTATGAATCTCCTACCATATTAGCCGTGATAAAACTCAATCAATAAGTTTCTTACGGCCACATGAGATGATTTGTTACTTGATTTTCCAGCCCTTCAGACATGCTATACCAGCACTAATCTGCATTACACCGAGAGTATGGCAGTTAACATTAGTGGGACATAGATAAGAGGATTAAACAAAATTACTCTCACATAACTGAAACGATTACCTTACCGTTTAAGGCTAAGGAATTTATTCTCCTCCTCATGGGTCTTGGGAAAGAGACTTCAGCGTAGAATATGCTGTACTTGTAGAGGCACAATCACAACATGTATTGACTCTAATGCAATAAATGCAAATGCAATTACATTACCCTTTAGTTATCACAGGAGAAAATGATTTTTTTTGTTTCTTGCCAAAAAGAAGAAAAAAAAGATTTAAGATAAAGTATTCTGTTAATATTAGTTGTTGCATAGGTGGTACATCAAATGAGCCCCAGGAACCTATAACTGATCATATATTTATGTAGTTCATGCAAACTAGCTCATTACCATGCAGAGACCTATTTATTATTCTAGGTCATTAGCTTAATTTGCAGTTACAAGCAGCAGATGTCTCTATGTCTGTTGAATCCCAACTGGGGCACAAAAGCAGGCTATGCAGTTTTGTTGAAGTTTTTTTTAATGTAGGTGCCAATAGGCAGATGGAATCTCCTTTCTGCTGTTTGTTCTTGTTTTAGAAAGACACAAAACATGAGTACATGTGAATATAATGACACTGCTAGGGAGGTAGTGGAGGTGACAGCTCAAATATCTCAACAGGGGCTGTTCTATGTTGTTAACTGTTTCTTTAGAGAGTTAACTCTCTCTTTTATACATCTGGAAATGTAGCGAAACTCCCCCATTTCGCCATAATATTTGTCATCATTTATCCCTAATCCACTACTATAACGCTTTCTGTGGATTCTTAATGAATGGGGTTTTAATGACGCAATAAAACCTGACAGAAAGGCAATTACAGAAAGGAAATTACTGGGGGTTAGGGACAAGGTGGTTTTGCAATGCTTGTAAATATAGATTTGAGCTCAAGTTCAATACTAACTAAGGTTTTAAAATCGACTATACTTGCCTCTTACCTTCTCATAGGTGCCCATTTTACTATGTTGAAGATCTTTTGGATTGGTTAAATCAAACTATTGTAAAAAAAAAAAAAATACAAATGTGTTGTAAGTCACATGGCTTGATTGCTGCTGCACCATTGGAAGTTAACTGTGCTACATCACAGGAAGTAATTTGGTACGAGGTGCAGCAGGACATTTCACTTCTCTTGCGCTGTCTTTGAAAAATCTGCATAAACCAAACTGATGCATAAATTACATATAAAGAACTAACTACTTCAAGAGGAACAGTGATGTTTTAGTGCTAATAAAAGTTAGGAAATGAAGGGTAGCATTGAGTGTCTCTAATTACTGTGTAATGACACAGCAGTTACTTAGTAGAAACAGGTGTACTTACACATAATTACATTGTTATTATACAGTTACAATGTAGTTAATGTGTAAATCTTGTTGCACAATATATGTAATGTAAAAGATCCTTGCAACTCACTCGTTCATTGCCCCTTTAAAATAGACCCAGGACTCAAAAATAGATTTTTAATAAACACAAATGAAATAAAACAAGCACCTAGCTCTCGTTTGGAGCTCTGACTAAACATCAATAGTTTCCTGACTACCCACAGGATGGCGAAGCCGTTTATCTGTCACACACAAGTTTCACACAATCCCTTTCCCTGGTACGACTGCTCTCACTCACACAGTCGGGCTCTTCTCAGCAGCCCTGAGCAAACTGGCTGCCTCTCTTAAATATCCTGCACCTGGCTCCAATTTGCAATTACCACCAGGTGCAGGGGATTAACTAAACAATAAAAAATTAACACCCATTAGCCCGTTCACCCAAAAGTGCACATTCACATGGTTTTAGCAGGGAGGAATTTTAACCCTCTCCCTGCTATCTTACAGTAAGTACAATGTATCTATCAGAAAAGGGTTAGAGATAAGATTAGTGTTATATCGTGCTCAAAGATTTACACATTAACTACATTGTTCTATGCATAATGACATTGTAATTATTTGTAAGTGCACATATATTTACTAATTAACTACTATGCAAATGCACATTAATTAGAGAACCAGTGTAAAGTGTTACAAAAAAAAGTTGCATTTCTTCCTTTTAAAGCTGATTATTACACCAGAGATGGGGTCTCTTGTAGGTTATCAACAAATGACTGTTTTAGTTGATTGCAGTTTTTAGGTGCACATCTCTAGGCAGCATACAATATATAGCAAATACAAACCTGGCAATTGTGGTTTATACAGCATAGAAAAAAGCATTAGTTTGCATGGGAAATAACAAAGTGCATTTAAAAAGTTATGTAAGCTGAAGCAGATGCAAAGCCAGGATTTTCATGCATTATTAAGCTCAGCTCAGATATGCTTTACAGCTTGAATATTTGCTGGCTCCTTAAACTACAGTTCAAATTGAACACATATTTTACACATGGTTTATTTTTTAAATCAGTGTGGAAAAGAAAAACTATTTTTTTAAGACTTGTGACAGTTTTAGCAGTGGTGCATTTGAATGCCAGTCCATTACCTTGCTGTTCTGCAGTTCATTCCTGATTGGAGCTTGTTGTTTTTCATAAAGGGATGCCAGTCATGCTAAAACTAATCAGAAGTGTAACTAATTAAAAGCTGTTATGCAAGAGCCCAAATGACTTCATCATGTATGAATATGCCACATGTACATGACTGATGTTATTTGAAATATATATTTTTTCAAGCAGAAACTGATGCAAAATATGAATATTTTTTGACAATACAAGTACACTTGCTGAAGCTGTTATACAGTAAGGGTCCTCAAATGAATAACATGTACACAGTTTACACTCGATGAAAAAAAAATACCATGTAAGCATTTTAAATCTTTACTTAATTGCTGCTTAATATCTGTTGGGTTTAATCAACTAGGCTAAATGTATAAAATGTTTTTTGTGCTGGGTGAGCGGATTTGTAATTTGCACTGTAGGCTGTTTAAGTCTTGTAAATTACAATTTGACTGTTTATTTAGGCAAAATATGAGACTTAGTGGAGAGTTGACAGAGAAGAATGGGTCTTTTTTAATGATCTAAACAGCTGGTCTAGACCAATCTTTAAACCTTTAAACTTGTAAATCCACTCGCCGGACCTCTTTCTGCCCGCAGTACAGTATTCTTTATACAGAGATGTTAATGAAGATTAGTATAGTGTTTTATACGACTCATGTGGCTAAATTTCACTGAGTTATATTTCCGTTATGTTATGGTAAATGACTGGATCAATTTTTTTTTCATTGTAACTACTATAATAATAATGTAACTAATAATAATGTGTATCATTTAAAACCAAACTATTAACAAACGTTGATATCCACAAAATACAAAATATTTCAAGATTTAAGTGCATTTTGATCTAAATCTGTAGTTGCACGAGGATATTTTAAAAGATGAATTTCAGAAAGACTTTCCAGGAGACTGGGTCTGAAGAAGCCACTTCGCTACACTCAGCTCACCTGTTCAAAGGGATGAGCTCCGTCCCACCTCTGCATATATGCAACAAGATTACCATACAGTACCTTCAAATGGGTTAAGGCACCTATGGTATTCTTATAATGTAAACATGCATGGCATAAAGATATAAGTCATGAAAATGTATATAGTATTAATGTCATTGCCGATGAGCAGTGGAAGAATAATAAACTCGACCAAAGGGCGTCCACCCATGATATATAGATGTCATGGTTTTTCATGACATTTTCTCTATATAGGACGTTGTTAAAATAGATAGTCATCATTTGTTAAGTTAAAGTTGGTTTCACTGTAGTATTTTTCTGTCTCAGTTCTGAAATGTTTGTGGGGTGTAGCCTGAGCTTGAAGAATCTATGTGTTGAATGAAAATATGACGTTTAAATATCGATGTCGAAATGACATCATTGTGATTCATTCAGTGGAGCTCTAAGTACATAACCCCATGTAATCGTGGAGTGGGGGGGGGGGGCAGTTTAATTACAGAATAATCAGATACATTTTTTTTTTTTAATCTTAAGCCTTGCAGTGTTGTTTCTTCCAAGGTTCTTATTATTTATTGCATGTAAGGGGCATTTAAACAGTTCTAGTCAACAAGACATTCAATCATATTTACTGTTCCCTGACATTCTTCACAATATCTTAGATACTTAGCATTGCTGTACCCTGAGATATTTGGTTTCTACTGTGCTTGAGTGAATTTTATGTCAACCTCTGTTCTGGCTCACTAATTTAATATCCATCATATTTAGTTATGCCTCAAAAATGATCAATCAGCAACTTTCCTGAGCAGATTCATGTTTGTTACCGTATAGTGATATGGACAGTTTATATTTCCGTTCAATTAGTTTATTAGATCTGAGTTCTACAGAAAAGCAGAGTAAGATTTTATGTGGACCATTTAAAAAGACCTGCATTTCTTGATCACTGATGCATTTCAATGCACCTTGACTAGTTCAATGGAATATATGGATTAAATCTAGGGATGGAAATTGATCTTTCATTTTGAGTTAAATTCCAAACACAAGAGCATGTTTGATACTGTTTTATATGGTAAATGTTTGACATGCGATTGTATCTCATTTAAATAAGATCCACTTATTAACCCTGTCGTTTATTCCAAACCCTTTCCTCCTTTCCCTGCGGCATTGGACACATCAATATAACAACAAATGCATTGAGTTTCCTGCAAGAACACATGCCTACAAATCATGTGCACACTGCAATGCAGACAGCAGCTACTGTTTAACTTTCCTCTTGTTGGTATATCGATAGCAATTTCCTTTTAAAAAAAAGAGTGGTTTTAAAGCATAAACAGCAATTTAGTAACAACTTTGAAAAAGGCATACAGAATGCACGTTGGAACTACTTTCAGCAGAATTTTACTCACATTTTGCACTTCAACAAAAGACAGGGTCAATAAGCACATTTACATATCTACTGAGTGATGAATCTTAGGGGAATGAAGCAAGACATATACAATGCATCCAGCTGTAAAAAAAAAAAAATATATATATATATATAACTCTTGCAACTGATTGTAGACAGGTCCATCAACAGAAACGGAAGAAAATTAAGGAAAACAAATGATTTTTCTATGAATAAGCAGTAGGTTCAAAGCCAAACACAGAAGCATATAGAAATTAACCATAGTTTTTAATTCCTTTGAATCATACCCACACATTACACTTTGAGTAAACTGGTTATTAATAATTTGACTTATGTATTGGTAAGCACATATTCAGGTCTGACATACTCTGCAACATCCAAACACACACACATACAAAACAACTGTTTGCACACAAAGGTAATCCGATCTAAGCATTCCTCCCAATCAAGGAGATATGATTGAGAAGAACCTGATATTTAACCAAAGTGGATCAATGCTTGCATTTATAGAGGAAGAACAAATTGACAAAGAAGAGGTAGATCATCACTTTGTTTAAAGACACTTTATTCCCTTTGCTCATTTACTAGCTGGTTATAGATTTCCTTGTGTCAACTTTTTGACATTAGTCAGCAAAAGTCCTCCTGAGCATGTAGACAAAATCATATTATCCATTTTAGGACCAATTCTAAATCAGCTTCAATTGCTGTTTTAAACACCATTACTTATTTCTTCAACACAAGGGGTGCGGTGGGGGAGTTACTGAAAAAGTATTGTATTGTGAACACATGCAGCTTTGACTGTTTCATGGGTGAACTTACAAAAAAGCAGAAGCCCAAGTAACATACAGTGTATACAGTCTTTGTTCCAGTGAATCTGAGAAATTCTCTAGCCATACATTAGTAATGACTTATATGGACTTTACCTCACCAGTTTGGACAAATACCAAAAAACTCTTATTACAATGATCCGTTTGTCCAAAGAATTCAATTTATTTGTTTACTTAAGCATGCAACACTTTCCAGCTATATTGTAGAGTTATCTTTGTGTTGCTGCTATGTATGTTACAGTAGTGTGATTACATCTGTGTGAGTGATGGAATTCTACTGCGTTCTCTTTTAACAGAATTCCTTTGACTGCGTGAAAGTCACATTCCTCAGTGTAGCAGTGCCCTGACAGAAGATGTCAGGATGTCAAAACCTCTTTTCTCTAAATGTACTTTGGGATCGTCTTAAGATCCTGTGTTTGCTGCTCTTATCCTGCCTGTTAACTTTAGGATTGATTTTAAAATTGCAATGCTAACCTATAAAGCTCTGGCACTGCTCCTCCATATATTGCTGACCTGCTTACTCCCTATATCCTTGCTCACAGCCTGCGTTCCTCTGAGGCTGATCTGTTGGTTGTCTCCAGCTCTAGGCTGCACTCTCTTTATATGCACCCGGACTTTGGAACTCCTTGCCAAATTATATTAAATGTTCAGACTCTCTGGAGTTTTTTAAAACTTCTTTAAAGACTTATTTTAAATTGGCTTTTAATTGTATCTAACTGTACTTTTAACTGGCTTTTAACTGTACTTAATTGTACTTTTTCTTTTTGTTTGTTTAAATCTTGGGATACTTGCTATGAAAGGTTCTATATAAATAAAATGTTGTTGTTGTTGTTTTTGTTTGTTTTACCTACCCCTCATCACTGATAAGTCTTCCCATAAAAGCTGGGTTATACGTTGTGTTGCTCATCTTCCTTCAGTCCACCAGCTTTTGAAACAACCATTGTAATATTCACAATGGCCCTTTAGGATTTATTAATTAAATTGCTGGCTTTCTCATCCAGCGTTTTAAAATTAAATTTGCGATGTCTGTGGCCTCCTTTTCAGTTAAAATTAAAAACATATCTGCGAGAATGAGCGATCAAAAGAATGACACCAGTGCATTTCATTTAGAGCTGTACCTCCTCCCTGGTGTCTAAGAATAAATATTTAAATGATCAAACCGAGCTGTCTATTAGAGCTCCTTGAGAAATGCTGTTGCCCTAGATGAATTAATATAAAGAGTCAAAGAGTGGTAGGATTTAGGTCTGCCTGTTCAGGTCATTAAAATGAGCTTCCCTGTGTTTTTGTTCAGCCATGTTCTTATTAAATTAGATGAATTACATCTATTTGGCCATTCCTCATGCCCATTACTGGTGAAACAATGAGACCACGCGATCCTTAGATTCTGCAGAATCATTGGCCATCAACCATGTTTTGCTTTTCATCTTTTCCATATGTCTATACAATAACATGTTTTTTTTCTCTTTTAATACAACTTTTCTTTTATTTATCCGAAATGGTCCCCAAATTCAGTTTCAACTTTTTGCCCCTATCCTTTCCCGTACAACTTAACTGGGTTGACATTTTCTTGAAGTAAATATCATTTATAATTGGTAGAGTTTAAAGGAAAAAAACTTAAAGTATCATATTCACAACCTTTAAAAAAATGCCCTTAAATGTTCCATGACTCGAGATCTTCTCTAGGTTGATATATATATATTATATATATCATATATATATATATAATATATATCAAAGCACAATATAATTTTATACTGAGCTCATATTTTATTTCTTTCAGCAAGCTTTATATATATATATATATAATATATCCCCACTGTCAAGCACACTTAATTTACACTGAGCTCATATTTTGCTTATTTCTTTCAGCAGCTTTATCTGCAGCAGTGATAGCAGGTGGGAAATAGATTGCTATTTACAGAGCAGGTGTTTCTTATTTGGCTGTCATTTCCTGCACACCCTATTATACATGTACAGTGTTAAAGGCAAAACCCAATTCACTCTGGCAATTACCCATTGGGTTTGAATCAATTGAGTGAGAGAGACCCATTTTTTCTTTCCAGTATTGATTTTCATTCATCATGGCTCATCTGTTTGCATTGGTGCATGCTCAAATTTATTATCAATGTACACTTAAACAATTGATTTCTGCAGTATGGATTTGTTTGTCCCAAATGATGGGTAAGGTGGGAAAGGAAAACAAGTCATACTGCATTACATGGATCTCATACTGTATGTGTCCTGTATTCAGTTAGCCACTTGGGGGGTTCTCTATTTAGTTTTTTTGTAGTTGGAGTATTACATGCTTTTAATGTGAGTAGCAGGGGTAAAGGTTGTGATGTGAGGAAGGAGTTTTCTATACGAGAATATACTATCGCTGAAATATAAAAGAGATTGAACACATTCTGTACCATGTGATGTATAATAAACCTAGTATAATGACCAGCATATGCAATGAGGTGATACAAAGTGTAACTGAAAGACTTTGCAAGGTTTTATGATCAACAGTTTACAAATACATTAAAAATAAATAAATAAATAAAACACCACCCTTGCTACCCAAACCTTATATCACTTGACTGAGCTGGTCTACCAAAAGATGTATACTGTAAGTTATGTGCATTTCATTATACTTGAGCCATTTCACCATAAGTTAAATCCATTCTTCTGTGTATATGTCAATTTCAGTATGCTTTTTATCAATTTTATTATATCTGTGCAAAGGTCTTTCTCATTTCATTATGCTTCATAACCACTGAACACTGAAATATGCCTTTCACTATGGGTCTATGGCATCCATTCACTTCAATTACTAACTCCATAGCTTTACGGTTTCTTGATGCTTTATTTCCTATGCTATATCCATTCAGTCTTTTCCATCAGTTTCATTGCTTTTCTTTTTATATTTCAGTCAGTCCTGATGTCCTGTACATAGTAAGCCCATTCTGCGATATGTTTAACCCAACAGAGTAAGTATTTTATTCAAGTGCTGATTTTGATTTGAACTGCCTCTCCAACTGAAAGCCATATAACGTGGCAGGAGGATCTTGGAGAAGGCTTACAGGAACATAAGCTGCAGTGTGTTCAGAAGGTAGCAGGAAAGTAGAAGGAATTTGTATTGGTTATTTCATTAAAGAATGCACCAAGGCTACATTACTGGTGACCCACAGTGTAAGAGCTGGGAAAGTCAAGGCTGAGATAAGGCAGGCAGGGATTCAGATTTACATTAATGCAATGGGACATATGTTGTTTAAGGGGATTTTTGGAAGTACCATAAAACATAGAACAATGCAATTACTTTCAGATATACAGGTTAAGAGAGAGTTACATTTAGAGATGCTCTATCCCTTTGGAATTAATTTAATTTGGGGTAGTTTTGTGAAGGGTAGTGCACTGTGCATTCAGAGAAAGTGCATTTGGACTAATGTTAATAAAGATAAATAGACATTGAGCCAAGCAAGTACCTGCGCAATATAAATACTTTAGTAACTAGACAGCAGGTCCTACAATAGAATATATATTTAGAATACATTACTGAATGTTTAAAAGGGATAGTTTGGTATTACATGTTAACTATACACACACACACACACACACACACACACACACACACATATATATATATATATATTGCTTTATAAAAACCTCTGTCAGGTACTCCTTTAATGCTCATGTGAATGACAAGACTCTCTTTTGTTTATTCTGCCTTGGCTATCTGTATCTCCTCAAGCATGTTCTGCAGATATAACCTTGACTCTTAGCTGCTTAAACATTTGCACATACTGTACATTCTAGGTGCTTTTCTTAATTAATCTTTTCACATTTCAACCATGTTGGTTCCTGTGGTATCAAAGCTGAGCTACTGTAGGGCACATTTTACATTAAGAAGCTGTTTTGCTGAAGGCAACACTTAAACTAGAAGCACACAGCGGGTCTTTAAAGTCACCTGCTTCATGAGGGGCATAATAATTGTGAGAGTGTTCAGTGTTTGATTTTTTTTTTTCTTCATCATTATCTTTAAGTATTTCTTGCATCTCAATAGGGATGTTGAGAGCATGTGTGCTCCAAATTATGATACTTTTCTGACTTCTGCTCATCCCTGATTATACATTCTCCTAATTGAACCAGTCCTGTTTATGCTTTTTGTGCCATTGTTATTTATCTGTGTTTTCTTTCTGTGCATTTCAATAAGAGGATATGCGTGTCTCAATAGGACACTCCCATAAGACTCCTATTGCATAGCACTCCAGTTTTCACTACTAGCTTGATCAGATACCAGCTACGTATTGTTAAATCCAGGGTGGGCTCAAACCTCTTTGCAATGGGAGTTGTATTGCCATCCCTGAACATCTTTATGCCATTTGATGGTTTGTATTAAATTCTAATCATGCTTCTTTTTCACCAGCAGCAACTCACACTTGGTGTAATAAATGTTGCCCTGCAAGAAACAGTAGAATGTTCCAGATATTCAATAAGATGAATCGTTAAAACAAAAATCATTGCCATGCCTTTCCATTCATCATATTTATACAACATATCATTAATTGCATTTGTTTGAAAAAAAGTGTAATTGTATTAAAATTGCGCTTTGGGATTGGGGGTAAATGTATTAGATAACAAGTATAGTACTTCATAATTTTTCCTTAAAATGTACACCATTTTTGTGTTTAATTCCAAAGTTAATTGCTAATGAGTAATGGTTTCCCCGACTGCTAAAAAACATATTATTTCATTTACACGTGTTTGCTTATATGTTTTTAAAACTTCAACTAAATAGAAAAACCTTTTGCATTGAACCGAGTATCCTCAATCATCAATTCCATTATTGCTCTCCCTTAGAGATGCTCTAATCATGTTGTTTTTTTGAGATGCTAACTTGACTCTAGCCCAGACACCCGTGACACATCCTGACAACAGCTTCACTCATTCTCCACTTTAGCTTAGAGACAACGTTTCATGTTGGCCTAGTTTGTGTGTGTGTGTGTGTGTGTGTGTGTGTGTGTGTGTGTGTGTGTGTGTGTGTGTGTGTGTGTGTGTGTGTGTTTTTTAATGACTACATTACCAGAGATGTCAAAAGCTGTTCTATTCACGCACAAGACAGTAATGGCCTTGAAAAATAAATGTGATGTTATCCATGCAGACTTCTTCAGGTTTTAAAGAAACCCCTTTGTATTTCCCCTTGTGTTTTCACCTGTTCAACAATATGGATTCCACAACTATCCTTTTTTTCCTGTATTCCTTTTTTAAATTTAGTTTCTTGTTACATATGTGTATACTGGATACACTCATTCTTCCAAATTGTAAAGTGTTGTGCATCTCTAATTGCTGTGTATTTACATAGTAGTTACTTAATAAATACATGTGTACTTACAGTAGTATTATACATAGTTACAATGTACTTAATTTATATATCGTTTCGTATGATATACTGTTTGTAAGCACACAATTGTATCAGAAGAAAAATAGGGTTAGGGTTAGGGTTATATCATGCAAACAAAATTACACATTAAGTACATTGTAACTATGCATAATAACATTGTAATTATGTGTAAGTAAACATGTATTTACTAAGTAAGTTCAACATCTAC
This sequence comes from Polyodon spathula, assembly GCF_017654505.1. Taxonomy (NCBI): domain Eukaryota; kingdom Metazoa; phylum Chordata; class Actinopteri; order Acipenseriformes; family Polyodontidae; genus Polyodon; species Polyodon spathula. The sequence continues at coordinate 35,681,015 of NC_054547.1, read as the reverse complement.
TCTCATGTAATGGAAATCTATGTAAATACATAGTAATCAAATACACTTAATGAAAAGTGTTACCGTATTTTGCATACGTCAATCTTAGTATGGTACTTCATTCATTACCAGGTAGCATCTGTCAGTGGTCAAGATACCTTCGCTATGAGCTTGAATACAAATGGGCTGAGGGGGAAGCCACCTTGTTGTTAACCCTGGTCCAGTTTGATATATGGAATAAAAATGCTATTGATTCAATTATTGTAACTTCCAATAAAGTGGTTTGTGGAATGAAGCCAGTGTTTAATAAAACATGTAGAATTGAGAAAGCAAATCTATAAATGACAAGCCAGGGGCTGTTTAATTTCTGTGCAAAGGGAGGCAGAGATATGAACTATCTGTGCAGGAAGATCTGATAAAGCAATTGTGCTCCTGCAGTGGTAAACAGCCTTGCACAGTTTTCTTTACAAGAGGTAGTGCTGTATGTCACCAAATTAATGTTGTTGAAGCTGACACCCTGGGATCCTTCAAGAAGCTGCTTGATGAGATTCTGGGATCAATAAGCTACCAACAACCAAATGAGCAAGATGGGCCAAATGGCCTCCTCTCGTTTGTAAACTTTCTTATCTTCTTATAATCTTATAATAAATGTCAAACCGGCCTAATAAAATATGTTTCGCTCGAAGACAGTTAACTGTTTTTACATCGTATTTTGTAAAGGTGAAAGCAAAAGTAAACATGAACAATAAATATTGCAGGGAAGCAAAAATGATAATTCAATTCAATCAGTAGATTACTGATTCCTATGTGTATGTACAATAAAGCTATTAAAATAATCTCATGAAACATCAATAACAGAATTTTTAAATAAATGCATAAAAAGTTTTTAAGCATGTTTTTTTTTTTATACATATTCTCTAAGAGTGAATTTTGGCAAATGAGAAATAAATAAATAAATGGGTACACTTTATTTTAAGGGGCTGCTTATTAATGTTTTAAAAATATATAACATATGCTTAATAACTATGTTATATAGTGTTAATAAAGCATTGTAGATGGTTTATAACCATGCAATAGCCATAGATGGAATTACGTTTAAACATCCCAAAGTACAATAAGTGGCTAAAAACTGTCCCATTTATAAAACTGCAATTCTGTCTATGGATATGAATAGATAAACCATATATAATGCTTTATTAAAACAATATAACTTAGTTATTAAGCATATATTATATATTTTTAAAACACTTATAAAACATTAATAAGCAGCACCTTAATATAAAGTGTTACCAATAAATGTGTGATGATCACATGTTGATTGTGCATGAAGTCAGTGGTGTGAATGTGTATTGGTGGTATACTTTTTAGGAAGTGTAGTTGGGGTCATAACTATTTCATGTGCTTTTCATAAAAAAATACATTGCTGCCTCACAGAGCCAGGGTCCTGGGTTCAATTCCAGCCTAGGGGTCTGTCTGTGTGGAGTTTGCATGTTTTCCCCGTGTTCATGTGGGTTTTCTCTGGGTACTCCGGTTTCCTCCCACAGTCCAAAGACATGCTGTTCAGGTTGATTGGTCACTCTAAATTGCCCTGAGTGTGTGTGTGTGTGGTGTCCTGCGATGGACTGGCACAATTGTAGTCCCGCCTTGCTCCCTGCGTCTGCTGGGTTAGGCATAATGGATGGATGGATAATAATGTCAGTATAAAAATCTAAGGGAATTAATAGAAATGTAATTACATTGTAATAACTGAGTAATTGCCAGCTCGTGCTTGGAAACTGCTGTGCTATTACATGGAAATGTTATCTGATGTAATGACATGGCAATACCATGTGCTATTTACATGTTGCCTAGTTTTTAACATGTTATTATATTGTTATGTATGCCCTGTAATCTAAAGTGATATCATGTATTCTTGAACTCAAATGTCTGAAAGTATAGATGAGTCTTGTTTTGTCTGCCTCTGTTTAGATCTGTCTGGAGTTGACCAGATAAGACGGTTTCACCTAGCAGCATGGGATACCTATAACAATCTGACGTGAAAGATTGGGATACCTATAACAATCTGATGTGAAAGAATTCACTCACATGCCATTCGTTTGCCCCTTTGAAAACATAGACCCAGACTTCAGTTTTAGCTCTTTTACATGCACTTTTAATAATACAAAAATAATAAAAACAGAACAAACACCTAGCTCCTTTCAGGAACCCTGACTAAACACTGATACAAAAACAAAACACACAGTTTTACAAATTACATATGATAGTACATAGAGTACCTTCCTTGTGACTGCTCGGCACACACACCCTCCTGTGCCCTGTTACTCGGCAGACCTGAATGAATTAGCTCTGGGGTTTATATTCCCCACAGAAACAGGTATAGGCAGCAGCTGGCGTTGATTTACAATAATCACCAACTGCCAAAACAATGAACAATTAAGAAAACAATTAACACAAGTTTTCACATGTTTAGCAGTGAGGATTTCAACCCCCTCCCTGCTCTGCTTCACTGATAATAATCAGTAAGGAAGCAAGATAGCAAGTGGCATATATGGAAGATGTGCTGTATCTACAAGCACACAATGTATATCCTAATGATTTAATTGTGTATTTCTGATGTGTATGCAGCAGAGTTTATAGTATACAGCATGTTATATTAAAAAGTCTGGATATACAAGAGGGTTTATTATCTAAAGCAATGTGCTGCCAGCTATGATCATTACAGAATGGTACAGAATGATTTGTTCTCAGCAGTTACAGAATATGTTAACATATCTAAGAGCCACCATGGTGGCATTTAAAGGATGGCAGCATGGAATTAAAGACTCCAGACAGGTGAAACGTTACTTTTATTTTTTCTCTAGGGTGCAACTTTTTATGATAGGTTGTCATGTAAAAACCTTTGCTGCAAAATCAACTTATACAAGACTGTTCTAACCCCCCCCCCCCCCCCCCCCCCCCCCCCCCTTCTGACAGTGTTGCTGTGTTATATGATGGACTGGTCTTATAACACTGTAGTGCTCCAAAGCTCCTCTACATAAATGGGGACAGCTGTAATGATGCATGCTTATGCTAGGCATGCTTGCTAATGGCTCGTAATCATCTCCATTGGCTCCCTCTTGGTGTTCTCAAGCTGTGGCTGCTGGAGAGAGGTAGAGATGTTGTTGGCAATAATATGTCTTTATTATACTAGAAAATTTTTCTGATTGATAAGTCTCAGATCCATTCTTCTTTAATTGTTTTAATGCATAGCTTAAATGTAAGACCAAAGCATCCTGCTGTCATTGACAAAAAAATGAAATCCAGAGAAACTAACGACAGTATGTTTAATGTACAGTAGCAGAGGTGATCGAGTGGCCTATTAAAACACAGTATATAATTGTTGCAAGAGCTCAATAACCTAGTTACACTCTATTGAATTATCTACAGTGCAATTCGATGAAGCAGTGTGCACACAAAGAGGGCATATTTCATACCACAAACATTGACACTTCAAACATTTTGCATCCACTGAGTAAGCCATTATCAAGATCTATTTGTTTTAAGGGGTTTATGTAAATGTAAATGCATTACCGGGTAAATCTATTCGAGTGGAGTGTGTCTGCCATTAAAATTTCCGCATCATTGATTATGTATTTTTGTTACATATTGTTGCATGTATGCATAAATAAATAAATAATAATAAAATAAGAAATAATGAATGCCCAACTGTGCATAATAAGGCTGTAATTCTGCTGAGAGTTTCTGTAGAATATCAATCATGAGAGAGCTAACTCGAGTGATTTCTCAATGAAACCTGACATAGAATGACAGCCTTATATGTACAGATGTGGTATATATTTTTTGTTGTAATAGATGGTGACATAACAAACAGAAATTGTAGAACTAGCAGTGTTCATTTTAAAAAAAATTGGAGAAGTGTTGAGAATAACACTGGAAAACAGATTTTAAAAGAAAACAAATTTTACACTTTATAATAATAATAATAATAATAATAATAATAATAATAATAATAATAATACAACTTTAGGAATCAGAATCCAAAATGGTTACCAGCTTTTATCTTGTTCTAATTGTTAGAATTGATCAAAAACCACAAAATAAAGCAAAGACCCATGCCTGCCTTCCATCCATGTTTATAGAATTGTTATTCTGATTATCAGTCTTCTTATTTTCTTGCCTGTCTATCTGCAAATGTGTATCACTTTGGCATTATTATCTCAGCATTGTTGATGTTGCTATGATGAATATTATAATTTTCAAGCCTCCTTGTTGTTAAGTGTACCACACTGCTCTTTCCAGCTGCTGCCTACTGCCCTGCTTTGTTAACTTACAATGTAAGTGATGGATTAAAATGCACTTTCATTATCAAAACAATAAAAAATAAAATCGAATTCCTATGAAAAAAGGGAATTCAAGCACTGTACACAGTATATGGGGCTTAGTCACAAAGCTTTAATGTAAATCGAGCCCTCTGCTGAATATAGCACACAAAAAAAGAAACTCATTTCATTCTTTAACTAAAAGATTCTGTTAAAATAATATTTCTTTTGTGTGTGGGTGTGTGAAAAAAAATAATAATCTGAGTGATCGCTGGGTCATTGCCAATGGATTGCACAAGTTTTGTCAGTTCTGTTGTCTGAAAATCTGAAAATGTTTTGACTCACGTTAGATTTCATCTAATGTTTGCCTTTGCAGATAAATCCAGCATATTCATTGACCACAACTTTAACTTCATCATTTGTGTAGTGATTTATTTCTAAAGGGTTGCATATACCTAGATTTTCCATTAGCTTCACAATGCCAATTGTATTATTAGTGGGTGAGTAAGTGTTCCCCTGTCATTTTGAAGAACGATGTTGTAAACAGTAGATGCGTATGTGTAATTCATTAGGTAGGGTGCATTTTGCCTTTAGCTTATAATATAATAACGCTTTGTTTCACACAGCAGGTTCCCAGGCTATTTCCAGAAAGATGTTCATTTGTCACTTGTGAAAGTAAATAGCTTCTTATAAACAAGCTGCATTACTTGTTTTAAGCATTTGCAAAGTAGCAATGTACAGTCTAGAAATGATCATGTTTGAATATGTGATTTGGTGCAATCACTGGACATCCTTGAACGTTTATTCTCGTTCGTATTTAGTAGAGTAACTAAGATGAAAAAGTTTTGGGTTTTTTTTTGCAGATAGGTGCTTTACTTTGCTGCATGTGCCCCCTTTTTTTTTTTTTTTTTTTTAATTAAAATCATTCCCATGAAAATCTCCATTAGGGTGATTAAACAGGAACTACCCCAAACTACACTGTATCTTAATCAACAGGTTTTAAACAGGCTTTGACTTTGTATTATTCCAAACTGTACCAACCTGGTGCAATAATGGTGCTGGCTTTTATTTGGTTGTTTAAAATGCTTTTAATGCTACTTTGCAGATAATGGCAGATTTGATTTAACAAAATGAGTGGATTCAAAATCTATTGATTCCCAAATTGAATTGTTGTTGTTCACGAGCAGAGCATAAAATCAAAAAGATAATCCTTATACTTGTGCATGCACATGTGTATCAGTTTCAGGTCTAAAAAGTTGATGTTATAAACTAAAATAAATAATCAGTGTAATTTGGGTTGGAGGACTGTCCATAAGAACTGTTGTAAAATTCACCCCAAAAATGTAATAAAATAAAATAAAAACACAGATATGAAAACATGACATACATTAACTTAAAGACCTAAAGCCATAGACAGCCCATGCTATGGATTTTTTGTCAACCCAGAGGGAATGAAACAGTTAATGCCTTTTTTATACATTGTTGCGCGATCTCACTTTGGAAATCTAGTCAACAGTTTCATTTAAAATTCAATACTGGTGGTTGAGGATATCTGAGAAACTTCTCTTTTTGCAGATTGTTTACTGTACAGTCCTGCTGCATCTTTTATAAAGGACTTTATAAGAGTTCTGTTGTCTGCATTTGAAATCACTAGTGTAAATATGCAATTATTCTGAAAATAAACTCAATTCTACCATGAAAATAAACAAACAAATAACAAAAAAAAAACCACTCAGGTTCTCTTACATATTGGACCACAAACTGACTCACTTTTACAATGATTCACAGCTACATGTATTTATTACCTATATTAATTCCAGACAAATGCTGTTTAAAAATTGAAATGATCATTTATATCCACTAGGTTGCAAAATCAAATCTAGGTTGCAAAATCAAATGAAGAAGACAATTCAACTGTGAGGAACACAGTTGGACAGCCATTTTGAATCTTTCAGGTAGCCAAAAGCTGGCAAAAGCGTGCTAGCAATGATATGAAATCACAGTCTGAAAATAGACTAATCATCCTGGCTGACTTGCTAAAAGGTACCAGTTTGATTCTTAAGTATAACACAGGCCTGTCTCAAGGGTTCTGAGTGATAAATTTGGCATTAATAAGAGATGGTCTGGAAGTTTTGCATTCTCAACACAGAGGAACTCCCAAGGTACTTGGAAGTGTGGATTAAAACCATGAAGACAAATTAAACTATACATTTTTAATTTAGAGAAAAGATTTTCCCAGCTTAAACCTCTAGAACTTTGGTCTTTATCAGTTTAATAAATTGGGTCTTTGGTTATATATGTAGAAACCAGTGATTGCGAAATATCTGTTCAATGGTTTTTTGTTTTTTTTAATAGTAAGATAGATGTTTAATAGTATTATGTTTAATAGTAAGATAGATGGTATGAAGCTGATAGGCTGGATAATTCCCTTGGCCATTTCATTAGACCTTTCAGGTTTTTCTGCAGTAATGCCTTTTCATGACCTAGGTAGGCTATTTATTTCTGAGAAGGACTGACAAGTGTCAGAAAATTGTTCCCGGCTATCATTTGATTTGTAAATAGTTCCGTTGCTGTGGACATAAATAGCATTCCCTGTACTTATGTGGGCTGTCTGCTGGGAATCCCTGTGGCACAGCACTGTGCAGCCGCTAGAAGAGGATCCTAGAGTGCACAGAGATTCTTCTTTTGGTCTTGAACCCCTGGACTTATAGCTATGGGCTAAAACTTATTGTTAGCTAGAGAGAGTAGGTAATTAACCCATTAATGTCCATCGCCGTAGCTCTGGATCATCATGCATTATTGGATCCAAACCCTTTTCCCTCCCCAAGCACTTGTTTTTTTTTGTTTTGTACAGTAACTCCCTTACATCTTTTTGAAAAGTCTTGGCACTGGGCGCTTTAAACTCATAAATTATTGATTTTGCTTTGGGAGCCCAATTGCTTTGTGTTGCTCATTCCACTGTATTTCTATTGTTTAGTAATGTTAGTAAGCAGGTTAGTATAAACAACCACTGGAGAAAATCCCAGCAGGATTAATAAAGTTAAATGACATTTGTATTTAGAGCTGCCTCTTGGATAATTTCATCAATAGCTTTTTCATGTTATTGCCCCCATTCTGACAGGGGATAGTTCTTTATTCACAACAGTACAAATAAAGTCTTGTCTTCCAGTGAATCAGATACATGCTGCCCCTGCTGTGCAGCGTATACTGAACGCAGGGGCTGTAACTGTATCACACTGCCAGCGACAAACTATTCCATTAGCTCCAGATGGTTTGCTTAATTTCAAAATGCAATCTTCTGGCTTGCCATCAAGAGTAACACAATACTAACGACTGAAAATGTGTACGGAATTAAACATATTAAAACCACGGATTTATGCAGACTAATGGCAAGGAGATAGTCTGACAGAGACCTGGCCTTGTTCCCTCCCTCTTCTTAAACCTGGGGGCATTTCTGTTAGCAGATTTACTGTGTAAACAAGATGCAGCATTAAAGTTTAAGTGCTGAGCAGCACAATCAGTGGCGATGGCGGTGGTGACTAATTGTCACTCATGCAAGAGGCCAGGGATTTCCACAAGGGGACAGAATTCATCTGTCTGTTTAGTTATTAAATGCTCCCACCCCAAGGCAATGTTTATTACAGAATTATAGAACTCTGCCGATTTGAATTGATTTTTGAAATACAATTAAAATCATATTTATTGTGCTGGTGTTGTGGGAGGTAAAGAGACAAGACATGCATGCTAAGATAGCAAGCAGGTGCTTGATTATGTGGCCATTGTGGGCCTGAGGTGTTAAAAGAAATTGTCTTTATCAGAGATATTATATATATATATATATATATATGTTATCGTGAGAGGGACTCACCAGAGAGAAGAGAGAGAGAGAGAGAGAGAGACAGAGAGAGAGAGAAAGAGAGAGAGAGAGGGTGGTGGTTATTTATTCTCTATAGTACAAATACAGTTTAGAAAGAAGTTGCCTCTCATGTTTGATATTTAAAATAGACTCAAAAGAATAGTTTTTGTTATGCAGAATATTTACATTTCTCACTGAACTGAGTTTGAGCTTTGTGTTTGAAAGGAGAATCTAATACTTCTTGTTCCAACTGTTCTGAATTATATGGCAAGCAGAAGCCGCTGCCTCTCTGTAGCTGTAAATGTGTTCTTCTAACAGGATGTACTGTACTGTGGATGACATTTACAATGCTTCCTTTAGGAGGTCTCTTTGGTGAGTGGGGGAAGGGGTAGGAGGCCGTTAATAAAGCCTGTAATCCTGTAATCCTCTAACCCACTGCCTATCTCCACTATGTCTTTATTATCCAGTTGATGTATTTATCACATGTTGGCTCATTTACTTTGATGAGACCCTAATGTGGCCGCAGTATGAAGGGCCCCAAAGCAGTCTGACAGATGAGGAGGATCTTCTGTGATTATTCTTTTTATTGCAGTAATTGGAAGATGCTCAGAAAAGAAGCCATGCTACTGTAATTTATAGTTGTGTATAAATTACAGTTTTTTGTATGTTATTTATTTTTATTTTTTTTATAGAGGGAAGATCTTTAGCAGTTAATAAAATGAAAAATGTAATAAAGACACAAGGCTATGTAATGTTACATTTTGTTATTGCTGGAGTCATTCCTATGTTTAAGTAGATATGTTCAGGTAAATGTATTTGAGTTCTTCAATGAAATCCAAATCATCCAAATCGTTTTTGTCAAATTTCAGTTTGGAATATAATTTACATATAGTTTTATGTATCAAGCCCAAAGTTGTTTCTTATATATAGATATAAATATAGATACAGATATATGTTAAATATCAATATCTTATATCTCTGTTACATAAGGCATTGTCCGTATTAACTAATACACCCCAAATCATATGTAATATATTGCATGTATTAAATCATTAGAAATATGCAGTCTAATATAACGTGATGTTTTATTTTCCCTGTGACTCTGTATGTAACAAAATGAGACAAAGCACAGAGTATATTTCACTAATGGCAGACAATCCCTTTTTTTATTTTGGTTCATGTAAAATGAGGTATCAAATTAAGTTTAAAAGCAGATTGATTTGTTTTGCCTGGAATGTGTGCAATGGATCTTTTGGCAGTATATTTTATTAAAAAAAAAAAAAAAAAAAAGAATCTTCATAAATGCACTTGGTCAGGATGAATGTTGTTTTTGAACTGAAAAAAAATGATATCACATGAAAAAGCTTTTAGTATTCTTTGTAGGCTGGATTGTACATTATTTTAGTCAAATGTACACTGCAGTTATACATCCTTTCAAAACACACACACACACACACACACACACACACACACACACACACACACACACACACACACACACACACATATATATATAATATATATATATATATATATATATATATATATATTATTTATTTATTTATTTATTTATTTATTTCACAGGTTAACCACTATATGACATCCAGCAGTTCTTGATGTCACAGGCACTTTAGTTCACAGTTATGCTCAAGGAGGTTCCCACTGTGCAATAGAACAATCATGTTTGTAGGTGTCTATTAATCACAGGGTCTTGATTGTTACAATCAATCAGCTCTCCAATCAATTCTACATGCAAAGCAGGAACCTGGGTGCAGTCTGCCCTGCGGGGGACGCCACTGGTGACCTGCAGTACAGTTACTCCATGCTTGCCGACTTTACAAGTTTGTGCAATGCTGGAATATCCACCAGGATGTTATAATCCTGCATAGACTCAGATGCACTTATTCAGATTGAATACGTCGGACTGACAAATCTTACGACAAGCTGACAATACACCAGTTCATTATGAAACCAAAAAAAAGGAAGATCTGTGAAAAGTGACAAATGAACATCACCACGGCACGACTCCAACCCCCTGGAGATCTCTACTTTAAAAGGGTCTAGCACGTGCCATAAATGAGAAAATAAATGCAGAATAAAATTAGACAATGCATCTTGCTCTTAATAATAGACGATACCTGCGCCCTTTAAGAGGCTATGTAAGAAGAAATTCAGGTGCACTCCAGCATGGGCCACTGTCAGAGCTCTCATTACAGAGCCATCATTATGCAGATTTGCATCACTGGAAAAGGCAGGGCCATGCCTTCAGGCGTGTCATATATTATGCATAGGTTATTTTATATTGAAATGGTACTAGCTGCTCTTGCAGGGTGGCATATGCACAGAATCTCATTATGATTAATGAAGGTTGCATGCCCGATGTTAGTGTACAGTCGTCTCCTCCCCTCAACAGTGAAGCGGTTTTTCTATTCGGTTTGTATCTTTATGGCTCTGATACAGCAGTTTGGTTGGATGTCGCTGATGCCGCTAACAGGCAGGTATGTGGATGATATTAGAACATAATGTGAAGAAGCCATCAAAATGAAAAGCTTAGAGTCACTTTTAGAAAACAAAGTTATCTGTCAAAACTGTTATCTGGAAGGCCTGAATGTACAGTACGCCTGAGGAAGTGGTAAAAGACATAGATTAGCACAGGTATGTCTTCTGTAATGTTACAATCCTAAAATCGAATTAGATATTTAGAGTATTCTTGCAAATGTTAATTAAGAATGCAAAGAAATTTTGTCATGTTTGACTATAGGTGCAAAATCAACTTTAGACTTAAAATATGGTTCAAATGTCTGGAGCTGTAGTACAAGAGGACACACGAGATATTCAGAAATAATTGTTTAATTCTTCTCAGCTGCTATACAGTATTTCATCTAAAACTTGTACAACTTTGAAGCTTGGCTTGCCCCCAGTAAAATACCCTAGCAGATGCCCTTGTAAGGAATACCTGACTAACTGATACCTGACAGACACATGTCAAGCCCAGTGAGATTTTGGGTGGTAATTTAGCCTGGCATTTTGGGCGCAATTCCTACTGAAGATTAAGATCTGTATAGATATTCCATTTTATTACAGATTGGCTGTCATGTTTAATTTGGTTTACATCAATGCAGCTTAATTGTATGTAAATGAATTCATGGTTTAATTAATGTCCAACGCATATTAACTGTGTGTATCTGTCTGAATAAGCATTTGCAATACTGAGACACTAAGCATGAGGACACACAGTTTGCGTGTTTTCATACAGGATATTTACTGTAGCTTTCAACATTCAACATCTCCTGCAAAGCAAATTAGAGACCTTGATAACTATATCAGACCACCTAAAATGACCCGCATTCTTGGGTCAGACCCGTGACAGTCATTGTACAACCTGTCAAATAAAACTTTTATGTAGGGTGTTTGTTTGGGTGAAAAAAGTTTCTCATTATCAACACCTGTACACTTCATTCATTGATGGGTTCTTAATTCAAGTTGCAAATTATATCATTTTAAATTAACCAATGTTGTTGTTTTCTTTTTCTTTTATTGATTAGAAATGTAATTTTAATAATTTAGGTCAGATTAATCATTGTCCGCCCATCCCCCCGCCCCAACAATCCAAAGCAAATACTTTGGACCACCATAGCAGTTGTTGAAACTTGAGACCTAAGTATATGGGTTTTTAAAGTACATTAGGCTAAAGTTTAGTAATAGAAAACAAACGGTTTTCTGTATTTAATGTACATAATGGCATAAGTGTAACTGTTGTGAAGCACTCTTCCCTCTGACCTCCAACCATCACTCATGAATACAGATGCTCCCATGACAAAGACTGCACATAAATGAGAAAAATCAATAATGTCCCAAGCCATGACATATTCTAAAAAAAAAAAGAAGCTGTGGCCATAAACTGCAAGTTGACAGACTGGAACATCAAAGGCCATTGTCCTGATCAATTCAGCATGCAGTGATGATATATGAAATATGTTTGTCATCAAAACACATTCCATTGTGAAGCTGGGGCTGCATTACAGGCGGTGGAAATTGAGGTCAGTTGATTCCACTTAAAGGTCCAGCTACCACAATGGTTTAAACATCTAACATCCTTGCTCTATTTAATGGAGTATCACTGCCTGATGCAAGGACCATGGCTGACATACAGTACTGATGAGCATTAAAACAGACAGATAGAAAAAAGATAATAGGGCATCTATTATGATCTAACCCTAACTCTAAATCTAATCCTAACCCTAACCCGAATTCTTTTATGACAATAATGTACTTACACATATTGTGCAAAAACACATTAAGTAAATTGTAACTATGCATGATATCATTGTAATTATCTGTAGATGCACATGCTGTATGAATGAAGTATCAAGAATTGCCTTTGCTGAACTAACTTGCCGTGTTTTCATAATAAAACCGTTTGTGTGTTATTAATCCCTTTCATCAAATGAAAAAGTATTCTGATGCAAAGACTGCTCTGTTCTTTGCTAGTGTGACAGCCTAGACCTTGCACCTGAATGAGCTATATTATTTAAATGGAAAAATACAGAGTTTGATAGCGAGACATGGCAAAGGTTTTTGCCCACGGATCTCATTGTAAATCAACAAAGCATACACATACTGGATAAAGTATTTAAGATAAGTACAATTAGTTTATATATTTCATTTTGTGTCGTAAAAAAATATGTATTTTATATTTTTAATTTACACTTTTGAATAAACTGCTCTTATTTTTAGTACTGTGCTATTAATTAAGATTTGAAGATTTCTAAGGATTAAGAATAATTATAATCATAATACAGGTTTCCATAATTTATATTAGGAACAACGTGCTCCACAGAAGGAAACCGTCTTCCTTCAGCACAGAGCAGAGAGAGGCTCGTATAACTGGAACTGATGTGATGTAAGAAAAGCAGTGTGACTTGAGTCAGACATTAAACCTGTAAAAGCAATTGAACTGTCATATGGAAGGGGTAAAAATGAAGCTAAAGAAATGAAGACAACGTGGAAGTGCTTTTGGATTCGCCATTCAAGGAATATGCAGTAAGCAATCGGCATTTAATACGAAGCAGTAATTATAAAGAGGTAAAAAAATCATCTCTAAAACAAAAGAATGAACAATTAATTTCCTGAAAGTAAATATTAATGATTCTTGGATGTTCCATCTCTTTGGACTGCACCATTAATCCAGACTATAAAGATATGGTTTAAGCGGTTCCAAGCTGACTTTCAAAGGAGCCTGTGGGACGAGGTCTAAAAATCTTTTCTTCTGTTGGCTGTAAAGATTATCTAGCTGTGAAGTATTACATTATAAGACCTATCCTGTGGTGCGATGGATAATCCTTCCTTAACTGTTATACAAAGACAGAAATGACTTCTCAGCTGAAATAAGATTAAGCACCTGCTGTAGAATAGTGATCACTGACAGCCCCTTTGGGATTAAAATTTGCCATAGATAAAAGAAGCAACCAGCTATACTTAATTATGCAGTCTGTTTAGTAGTGAACGACAGTGAAGAAAGTTATTATTCAGTGGTTTCATATAAACTGATGTGGTTGTTGGTAAAGACTGATTGAAGTGTGCTGTTTATTAAATTACACAGAAATATGAGTTGGTTATACTGTATAATTGTATTTATTTATTTTTAAATTCCCTCTGCACAGAATAGGGAAAAGAGAGGCAGCCTCAAGCCTGCCATACATCACCTTCTTAAATGGGGAAGTAGCATCCAATATTTATCCTCTCATTTTGACAACAAGGCTTTAGTTGTGCTGTACAATCCATTGTGAATTAAATGGAGACTGCCAAAATAATTGGGACTGAATCTGAACTCCTGCCTCTGGAGTTGAAATGTCAGCTGTGTATTATTCAACGGTGCCACTAAGGCATGGGGCTTTATTCATTCCAGTCACAGTCTGATTTCTAGTATTCTATAATCCTGGATTCCAAGGTAATGCCATGCAGCATCCAAAACTACAACAGCAAGCACTGCACTTTCAAATATCTGCAGCTCTCATCTGCAGGTGATGCAGCTGGTATCATCCATTTCACAATTATTAGGACGTATAAAATAACACACGATTGGGAAGTAAAAATAACAAGAGACCTGATTGAAGCTGATTGCCTGAGAGGTTCCCTCCAGGACAAGGCTGAATTAACTATAGCATGGTGAAGATGTAGAGAAGCCTGATTATATGCCAGTCTATGTTTTAACCAGTCTGACATATAGCTGCATTTCAGCATTGTCCACTCCTCACCTTTCAAGGGCACTGACTTTATCTGAATAACATATTTAAAAAAAAAAAAAATCCTATTAACTGTGCATGTAAAACATGAGTTCTTACATACCTGAGGGACTCGTGACTATAAACATTCTACTGTGCAAATCTGATGGTGCACTAAACGTCTAAGAAGAAGTGAACGTTTACCTTTGCTTTTACTTCCAGTTATATTATCTGTCATTTCCCAAGCAGAGAAATAGACTCACAATGCTGTTAATTATTTACTCTAACTTTGAATTATTTGTGACTTTTTGGTTATGGGTCCTCACATTATTCTACACAAACATTAAGCTTGTGGAGGACCCTGTAGAGGTTTAAAAAAAACCTGAACAGTGGACTGACACACCCAGACCAGCCATACAGTATCTTGTGTCTTGGTTCCAGGGCATTTTTATCCAGTATCCAGTTTATACAGCTGCGAGAAAAGAGGTCAAGGGACTTAGGCATTAAGATCACAAAGTCAGCTGTTGAGTTGGGATTTGATTCCTACAACCTCAAACCCCCAGTTTAAATTGTGTTTAAAGGTCCAGCCCTCTATTACACATTGGAAGTCAATACTATTATTAGGCCGATATTTCCATTTTGTTCATTTCCTCTATGCCTAAATATTGGTTTAAAATATTATAAAATACCATTATACTAATGAACACTCCTCTGTCCTTATGACGATATGGTTTTCAAAAGCAGATCAATGGGTTGGTAACATTTTACAATGATAATTTCTGATTAAACTGGAATTACACATATTTCCATGGTAAATACATTTTAATTACACAACCACATGTACTGCATAGTTACTAAAAAGGTGAGCAATTGGCAGATAGTTTCATTTTGTGATTAGTGTGGGATTACTGAGTTACTAATGTGTAATTAAGTGAATTTGACATGTGTATGACATATGTCAAATGTTACCAATGGGCCTACTAATATGACAAGGTTAGTTAAATCAAATTATTTAAGCAGTTAACTATTCACATAACCTGTTGGATATTTACTCTAGAACCCTAGCGCACAGTTGAGTAGAAATTGACCCCTGCTAAACAGTGGTGGTCTTCTAAAGGGGGCATTTACAAAGCTAAGCAAATCATTTTTAATAAACACAGGTCAGAAAATTCTGCCTATTGAAGTTATTAGTCTCATCAGAAGCTGGCTCCAGCAAGCTTGCCCATGCCTGTAAACCTGAATGTTCAAGGACATGTTTAATAGAGCATAATAACTTTGAAACAGGGAATTATAGTGTGTGTGTGTGTAGAAATTAGCCATTTGAAAGAGTGAAGCATTAGGGCAGCTCTCAGAAGGTCTTCATTGTGACTGGCATGTATTAGAGATTATACATTCACAGCCCCAACTTCTGTGCTTTTTAAAGGTCGCTGTGTATTGTTTATCATAACGCTGTGTGTTATCGTCTGGATTATACATTTACAGTCATATCTGTTACCGCTTTCCAGTTTTGAGAGGAAAAAGATTTTATAGTAAATATTTTGTAGAAAATATCTATGGCGTTGCTAAAGATCAAAGGAGCAAATGCACTTTTCATGGTTCTCGGTACTTATATGTGAGCTGTACAAGGCTGTACAAGGCAGTACAGTCTACACATGAAAGATAATTGATAACGTCAGACATCTTGGGAATTGAAGGGATTAAACTGGGAATGTTGATTAGCGATGGAATTTGGCAGACTTTGTGTAAAATGACATCACAATGGCTCAGTTTTCACAGAGCAAGTATTCTGAATCCAGGGGATTCCAAGTCGACACTGAATTCCAATACAAAATGTGACACAGCCCTGTTATGGGAAATTACATAAAATATGTTTAATGCAAAAATGTTAAATAAATAAATAAATAAATAAATAAATAAATAAATAATAATTTTAATTTGGAACTACTAACCCTTTAACTATGGTGATGACAAAAACATTGGTAGTTTAGTTTTCTTTTGTAAAAAAAAAAAAAAAAAAAAAAAAAAAAAAAAAAAAAAGGAAAGGAAAGGAAAGGGATTAAGGGAAAATGTACCTTTAAAGCTCATTCTTTGATCTGATCCCCTATAAAGGAAATACAGTCATGCCCAGCTGTTTGTGATCACAGAAGGGTCTTCTATTCCAACTCAAGAGGGAATCTGTAATTTAGTAGTAGTTTAAATTGTATTTATTGTATTTTAATAATTCATCTGGTGAGGCCCCTTGGTCCCTGATAGCAAGTATAGCGTTTTCCCATATTTTCAGCTTTATTAAAACATCTTTAATTGCACCAAGATGTAATTAAATGTAAAGACCCAACATTTACAGTGGCCAATAAAATATGGAATGTATTTTATTTTCCTTAATTACAGTAGGAATCATAGCATCTCCATAAAACATTTTAGAGAACATTGCTTGGTGGACAGAAACTCACTTGAAGATACATTCAAAATGTGTCCTTTAGAATTACATGGTACAATACATAACGTTGGAATAGGCAGGTGGAATATCCAACACTGTACAAAATAAAACCGTTTTGAAGGCATATTGTATAACTGTAAGTCTGAAAAAAATAACTAAATTTAAAACCACCTGTGGGAAATAAAAAACAAATATTGAGCGCAGGTTACAACAAGATAAATACCATTTTGGTAACACAATGACGGTAAACTTTAAACATTTTTATAAGCCGTCATAGTTTGATATATAGGGTGTCAAAAGCTATCATTTTGGCTCCTACTCAACAAAATTAAAACATCGCCAAGAAAAAACACCACAGGGAATTGAAAACATAGCAATTTATATTCCTCCTTTATCTCCCATTCCATCTGTGGACATCCCCCCATGCATGTTAAACAGCATGTTATACTATAGAGAAGTACACCCAACTGAACAGAACATGGATAGACTCAACATGCAACTCATATCACGATACAAACCACCTTAAAACAGCATCCCACAAGTCTATATATTTATAGCCAAAGTCGTGTAGATCATTTAGATCTGACACTTGGGTCAAACTCTGACTAATTTGCCTAATTTGCTTCATCTTAGTGGGACGAGACATGTTACTGCTAATCTGGTTGCTATGTTTAAAGGGAAGATAAGATGAAATGGCAGTTTTATGAAACCCTGAATTTCTGAGGTGTAAATAACATGTAATTCAAACTCCCAAAGTAAGTTAGAACCAGCCCACAGAAACCAACAGGCCATATTTCAGCTTGCCACTTAGTGCAGGGTTTTAGGTGACCTGTTTGATTTAAGTAATTGGACTGCCAGTGACAGTATAGTATGTCAGTATGTTCTCCATCTTCAGTTTATTGCTTTGATTTAGCGTATACTGTGCTTGGAAGGCATGGTAAAGTATAGTAAAGCTCAGATTTGAATTATATGGTATATGTAGGAAAACACAGGGAAAGGAAGCTACTGTAACACAATATTAAATCTGTACATTATAGATAAGCAAGCAGATTAACTTTGAATGTAGACTATACACATTTGGCTCGGTCAAATCCTGTACAATTATTATTTTGTCAGCTTAAATATGTTTGTTTTTGTTTTTTTTTTATCTCAGAACAATATACGGTATGTTTGACTGTTAGGGATGAATTTATTTCAAGTTGACTGCAACCACTACCAAACAGATGAAATCAACAGTTTTTTTAGTCTGACCAATACATTGATAAGGCCTTGAATATCAGCATCTAAAATGTTTTATATTTACTGAGGATCAGTATAGTGATGGAAGGGGATGGTAAGTGTCTTTTTTTATATTATATTGAAGAGATGTTATTAACCTGAAGAATGTTCCCACCACACTATAAAAAGAATAATTTCCTGATAGGCACTGACATTGTGAGCATCTTAATCAACCACGAGTTTGCTAGATTACACTTTCATTATTATTAAGACTGGGAGGAGTGAGGTCTGAGACAGTAATTTTAATCATTTCCTTTATGTAATCGACCCTAATACTTTAAAAACATAAATTCAATTTACTGCTTGCTCTAATTCAGAGTACTGCAGACAGGCAGACAGGGTCTTATGGACGGTATGGGATCATACACAAATACCATAAATGTTCACCATGGTTAATGCATAGAATTTAGTTTAACGACTCTGACCATATAAATGGTCTTGAAATTGATTTACTTTAATCTTTGAACTATAGAATTTAGCACGTTGTAAATATGTAGCTTTGAGGTGCAGTATACCAGTACTAAGAAAACTATAAGAATTTGGTCAATTTTTTTTTTTTTTTTTTTCTAGGGGAAGTATTGCTTTGTCACTTCTGCTCCTGTTGCTCTCATGGGGATGTTATTGCTGCCAAATAAAAGAATTACAGCTATGTTAATGTTTGCCAATTATTATGTTACCCTGTGCCAATACAGCACATCTATTATTACAACCTAGAATTAAACTAAGCATCTTTTTGTTAAACTACCAATGCAACAACTGCAACAGATCCACACTTTGAGGGCAAAATGATGTACCCAGGAGTCGCAACGTTATTTTTATGTGAGCCAAATCCCATGGTGCGAGGAATTTCCATTCTGTTAAATTGCATATAATCCTGCACAAATAAAACATTGTTTAGACTGAACCACAGTTCTGCATTGAACACTTAATGCTGGTGGCATATTGAACACCCAGGAGTGTTGTCTAGGAAGAATTCTCAACTTGCTTGAGGGATAACAATATAAAAATGCATGAGGATAGCCATTGCCTTGACTGAAAAAGCCCAAAGAGTATTCCAGTTCATATTTCACCATCAGCTTATTTTCTAATGAGCTGAGCTCTTTATTTATAGTTTGAATGTTACATATTTTAACACCTAATATTCAGAGTATTTGAATTGTTGCTTTAGTGATTGATAACATAAGGGTGTAGTGCCCACATTACTACTTAACTTAACCTTGAATCTACTTTGAAAGGTTTTTTTTGTTTGTTTGTTTAAATTTGGAAAACCCAACTGAGCCTCTGAACTAGAGCACTACAAAGTCAGGTGTTGCCATGTCTAACAAAAACAACTTACTGACTGCATGTATGATCGTAGGAGATGTATGAGGGAGATTTCACAATATTTGACATGATGAATATCACAAAAATGACCCAAGAAAGCTCTTTGTGCCTCTTGGGGGTTGTCTGTCTCTACAGGATTCTCAAGAGTATTTCTGTCAAAGTCAAACTGATGTAGTTGGGCAGCTCTGCATGAACTTGCTGCCATCTTGCCCATGCAACTTATTTGAATGCGAGAGATTTGGAGCCCCTGTTATTAAATTTGATTTGATGGTTTTGAAGTGTGGGAAATGGATTTGCTACATTACGTGTAGTATTGATGCTCAACTGCTGTGGGATTCTTTACAGCTTCTTTATCTGTTAGCTGATATACTGTAGTAGTTACCTTATTCATATTTCTATACAACTACCAGTGAGGGAAAGGCAGTCTAGCCAGTTTATAATAACTTTTTTTTAATCAGTTTTGTAAGATTAAAGTAGTTAAATATGTACAATATGATGTGTACATTCTTTTTATTTGTCAAACTGTATAGACGCCCTACACTTTTAAAAGAGCACTATAGCTATACTGTTGTCATCGTCATGGAATGCAAAGGGTACTCTTTCAGACCTAAGGATCTGTCTCTTAGTTTGTCCATTTAAATGTCCAAGAGGCTTTCTACCTTTGGGCATAATATTCAAAAGCCTGGAGACACGATCGTGTTTGCCTTGAGGCAAGTTCAAAACAATATCGGTTTACTTCTAAACTGTTCTGAACTGTATGCCAAAGCAAATTATATATTCATTAATTTGATCTACAAAAGGCAAACCATGAAAGATATAGCAAGTATATACCATTGTCCTTTTGAAGAAGTTCTCAGACCAAATGATTTGGGGGGGAGAAGCACTGTTAGAGTCCACAAATGGCTACTGCACCAGCATACCAGGTTACCGGTAACAACATTCTGGAGAGAAAGTTGTTCAACGTCAGTTGTTTCAGTGGCATGTTAACAAATTGAAGAATGTATTTCATAATTTACATTTTTTGAGAGATAAAATCTATTTTAAATTGAAAGAATGCAGCTTTAATTGGAATAATGTGATTTGCTCCGTTCCTGATCTGTTTTATTTTTATTAACACATCAGAGAGTTGTGCATTTAGATACGTGGTTAATTTATATCTCAGAAAGTCTATTTCCTGGATTACACAAGATCAGTTAAGTGTAACTGACAATGTTAAAGTGATTGAGGACAACAAACATTGCATGTACTACAGTTCGGTATTCGTAAAAGTTTATAATTGTCATTTTTGCAGTTAATATATTTATATTAATTAATGTCTTATCTGTTAAAATGTATTGATACATTCTAAACACTCAATCTAAATTATAATGTAAAACTAAGTGTTTATTTTATCAGATCATAGTTCACACACCCTAGTCTTTGTGGTGGTGGTCCACTATGAAGGTGCTATATTAAAAAAAAAAGAAATGCAATTCTAACACAAATTAGATTTTGAATCCTACAGTATAAACATATAATCTCTTTTTTTTTTCATGAGACAAAGTGAGCCAGTTCATGACTTTTGAACTTCAATAAACGTCATTAGCACAATATAGCCCTTGTGCACACCGTGCAAGGCCTCCCTGAGTTTCAAGGGGTGCACACATTGCTCCAAGAAGCTTATAAAATGAAATGTTACTGGATTTTGTAAATTTAATAATGGCACTTGTTTCTCCATTAATCAAGTTTTTCTAAGTAAATGTTAACATTTTATTATAAAGGCAATCAATTGAGTTAAGATAAAAAATAAAAAAAAATATTGGACAGACATTTTATAAAACCATTGCAAATCGGTGTCGATACAAATGACACAATTATGACAATGAATGATAACAATGCTCCACCACAACACTGTTGACTAATTGTTAGACAGCTGCTTTCTGAATTTTTAGGCGCAGGATTTTTTCATCCCATTCACACGTGGAGAAGAATGTAATTAGGCTTTGTCAAAGGCTGATCTGTGGAGGTGAATGGCATCATTGTCAGAGTTCATAACACATACTGTATATCACCAATGTTTCATTTCCAACTTAGAATGAGAAGCCGGTTCTAGTTTTGAAAATCAGCTGCAATTCAATTGTAAGATAACATACATATAAAAGAGTTACTGTGTATATAAGTAAATGTCTGTATGGTTAACTAAAGTTGACCACAGACTTCAATTTAAAGTATAATATTCACATTTATAGTATTCCCGTATCCAAAAGTGAATTAGATACTATTGCAGACAGACCGTTTCTGCGCTTTTGCAAGACCAACTTATCATGTATGTCTTCTCTGGTTTTACATCAAGTGTGGAATCATGTGTTAAATGCAATTCTTCTTTCTCTCTGGCATCCCATAGTTGGGCACTAGTTGTTTTGTTTTATGTCTCTATTAATGGATTGAATTGGAAACACCTATCATCTGTGACCAAAAGTTTTGCATCACCTAGGATTTTAGGATTGAGACACAATTTATACTTTTTTTTTTTTTATTTAACATCATGCAATCAAAGAATCTACAAAATGAAATTGCAAAAGCCTTTTGAAATGTCACATTTTTCAATTTCTTTTACCACAGAATGAATTCGCTGAGAGTCACATTTGCCCCTACCTATTCTGACAGATTTTGCAATTGTTCTGTTCCACACTGCTGAGTTTTGGCTTTTCCTGTCAAAGTGCTCCCCTACATGTTTTATCAGGTTTTCATCAGCAATCTAAAAAAAAAAAACAGTTGGATAGTCTCCCATCTAGACATCTAACCACAATACATAGTATATGTTGTAATGATGTGTGAACCCTATTTGATTTTGATGTATTACTTACATTTAAAACGTGGCCTTGAGGAAGTTCCCAACACGATATCAAATTATTATTTTTGAAGATAATGAAATATTTTATGAAACGGTTGAATTGTCTAGGCATTGAAGCAAGCTGACCTTTTTGTTAAAATGTTTAATTTTAGCTGCAATTAAAAACTACCCCATGGCATATCACATGAGCCTTAATTTAAAAAAAAAAAAAGTCAAAAAGGATTTAGTGTAGGCTCTGTGATTGAAAATGTGGCTTTTTAATAAACAAATTCCTGGAACAGTGAATGGCTAAATAACCCTTGAGTTGGGGCCTAACACAGATTTTCATTAGCTTGGGGGCAACTCCCACAATCCTTTCCCAAAGCCAGTTTATATTACAAACTTAATTTATGTCAGAATTTTATTTTTTTTTAAATGTAGAACTGAAATGTAGATAACTTCTGCACTTGTATATGCCAATATTCTGTTTCAAGGTTGTATGCACAGCAGTGCTTTCTTGCCTTACGTGGGTGGATCTGATATTGAATCTAGAGGCTTTATCAATCTAAGACTCCTTCAACACGCAAAGCAGCTGGTTGATTCTGCAAAGACCTTTGAAATCCTGTGGTGCTGCTGGCCGAGTGCATTGAATAAGTATTATTGAGTCTGTATTTTAAATGAGAGTTTCTTTGTCTTTCAAAGAGTAACCTGTGGAAACAGCAAAACAATGAGGTGTACAGTTCTGCCAGCTGAATCGTTTCTCCCCAGTGTACCCCTGTTGGTTATTGTATTCTTTAAGTCTGTAGGTCTGCTGTATACTAACTCCACATGTAGTACTGCTGCATTGCAGATCCACTAGTAAACTTTATTAAGACTGTTGAATGGCTTTGATTTTGATAGGTTTCTTTCCACATGTGTCTGACAAGTTGTACAATCTGCGGCAACTATATTTTATAAGAAAAGGATCAGAGAATGTTAGGTATGAAATCTTGTACCAATTAAAAACTAGGGTCAGAAGGATTCTGTTGAATTGAATCATTTTGAAATCACAGCTGAAATTACTCTGGATGCAGAAATGTAGGTAGATTGACATTTTCAAACAGAATTAGTATTGGGCTTGGAACCTGCTGCCCCTCATTTAGATTACCTTCCAGGAATTGCTTAATGTATTTAGATGTAATCTTTCTCACTGGAGTTGACCATTGTCATGTTCTTGCAATGTCTTTTCAAAGACGATAGTGTTATTACTATTGACAGGAATCTGCACACCTCTATCTGCAATACCAACACTCTCCTACATTATGTGTTGCAGCTTTGTTTTTCACTAGCCTAGAACTTTATTCCTAGTGTTAGCAGTGCTTTATTCTGCTGGCCATTAGTCCCTTGTCCATTATATTATCATTGTACACTTTAAAACAGTAGGGGACTTCAACAGTCAGCCTGAGCTATGATATAGCATCGCTCATATTATATTTTAATAGGTGAAAATTGTAAGTGCTCCTGAGAGAGGAGGACTATGACTCAATTCAAACAGATGCATGCAATTCAAAACATGCAATCAAAAGAAGTGATTCCAGTAAATGTGAGTTTCGCTTGATATTACAAGCCTGAGAATACAAAAGCTGGTGTACCATCAGTATTAAAGTAATACTTTGTCTTAAATTTTACTCAGTATGTAGTGAAAGCACAGAAGAAATACACTGCTTTGCATCATGTTTGGGAGCACTGTGTTGTCTTTCAACACAAGCTTGTTCACTGTACACTGTACCAGTGTCTGTGAATAAAGTGGCATTTCATTGCAGAGTAATTACTTCCCAGTATCTCTGTGAAGTTTGACCTTTTATATTGCTTGTAATTTCTAAATGATATCCAATCATCCTAACCAAAAGGCTGTCAGTAAGAACACACTGCAGATCATTTATTTTAATCTATCTGTTAGCACAGTGTGTCTAAAATGCCTACTGTACATTGAGGGTCATAGAGTAACTGATCTGTTTTATGATAAAGATCTTTATCATGACCAAATTCCATGTAAAATATACATAATAAAGTATATACAGCACACGCATAAATATATTTTCTTAAAAGTAATAGGTATAAAAATATGATTATATAAAGCAAATTTTTCCCAGCAATATTGTTTTCAAATACCTGTCCACAAATCATGCACAGGAGCAAAATTGCTGCATACAAACAAGTTCTGTTAAGCTTATAGATGCAAAATGTATTTAAGTGCTAACTTTAGGTGGGTTGCGCCTAGAAGGAAATAAACCGATGACCAGCCCAAAATAGAAATTATGAAAGTGTTTCAGACATACTTTTAATTTTGTTTGTGATTTTTGCAGATAGGGCCCGGCCAGTAGAATCTGTCACTAAGCTGAAAGTGAACTGAACAGGAAAATAAATTGCAATTCAAAACAATAGTTCTTTTTAGATGGTTTGACTTGTTTTTTAAAAGAAAGACAGAAAGTTTCTTTTTTTCTAGCAAAGCGGAGATGAAAATCTAAACTAAAGTATATATATATATATATAATATATATAATCTATATATATATATATATATATACTATTGTCAAATATAAGATATATATATATATGTCAGTTTTGTCAAAAAAAAGATATAGACAGGCCCTTTGAAATTACAAGTTAGTGTCAGTTTCATTCAGTGGAGCTGGAGTCAAAGCTGTGCTGATGTTTAAACAGTGTAACACTTCGTGATGTTGGGTTTATTACAGTAGATACAGATTTTGCCTCATTCTTTGAATGTTCTGTAATTTAGTCAAAGTGATCATTGAAGTCAATCAATTCAATATAGATACATTTTGGAAATCAGTGTTGTCAAGAGACATCCATTTTTTTTATAAGAACAGTGACTTCAGTTTAAAGCAAAGAACAAGCGACTCCTCGATGAACCCCAACTGCTGTTGACACGATCAATTGTTTTAGAAACCTGACACTTATGAGGCCAAACCTGACACTTATTGTAATATCTGCTAGATACAGTCCTAACAACCCTTACAACAAGACACCAACATTGCAACAAGTAAGAAAATGTAATGCAAACTGTAATGCAATTATATACACTCTATAGACTACATATAAACCATATGTAGTTGGGTGGCTAGCTTTTTTGAGCTATATTATTTAATGTCAATGTACTTGGCTGGAAATTTATAATACAGTAGACTATATATGAAATGCATCCTAACAAAAAATATAGCTATTCATAATAGGGACATACACAAGACATTGCCTCCTCATCCAGGTCTTTTCAATTAATCGAAACAGCCCCAGGTCTAAGCATCATATTTAGATAATTAAAATAGGGCTCTTTGTGCACTAAGGTTATGGAAATCAACCATGTAACGGTGCACGTGAGTTTCTAAGATTAGTCCACATGTGTTTGGT
The DNA here is from genome assembly GCF_017654505.1 of Polyodon spathula. NCBI lineage: Eukaryota > Metazoa > Chordata > Actinopteri > Acipenseriformes > Polyodontidae > Polyodon > Polyodon spathula. The sequence continues at coordinate 35,655,379 of NC_054547.1, read as the reverse complement.
TAGATTAATGCTGGTATTTGTCAAAGATGTTATTACAGTATATGCTGCAGGAGGAATCCCAAGGCCACTTCACAGCTGATGTATATGGATGGATATAATGCTGTCTGGCAGGTTGTATGATCTGCTGTGCCACAGTTTCACATTCCCTGTGTGTCATCATTGATACCTCTGCTGAACTGCATTCAACTGTAGATGGACTGTGCTTTGGAATTGTATTGATGTAAATGCAATGGACCATACAGCAACTCGAAGCACAATAAAGCTTCAGAAAACAGCATTTTCATTTGGTGATTTGTGATTACCTTCTACATTCTGCATGGGTTTGTTATTCTGTGATTGCTGTTTAATTTAGTTGAGATTTTTTAAAACCAAAAACAATGTCCTTAGTCCTTTTATGAACAGGTTTGATTGTTCATTTATTAGAATTCCATTGTGCTGTCTCAGCTTGGGATGCTCAAATGTGAAGGGTTTTGTTTGTTTACTTGTTTGTGGACTTCATATTTATTTATATGTTTGTTTTGGGGAAATTAGCCAGTGGATTGTGGTTAACACCCTGCTGCTCTTTTGAGGGTGTTAAAAAAAATATGGATGGTGCATTTGCCTCCTCAAAATTAAAAAAATGTGGATGGTGCATTTGCCTACTCAAAGCACTTCATACTCTACTGATTGGAAATTAACTTTCTTTCACTGTGAAGAATCCTAAAATTCTGGTGTTCAGTATCAGATACATATAACTGCACAACCTATGTATGACTATTCATCAGATCATACTCATTGCTCCTTCTCAGATTTAACTCTTCTAAATATGGTCACACATCTAAATGGTAAGGACAGATCTTTTAGAAGTATCTAGCTGAAGGGCTGAGTCTATCATCTCTCGCTATATTGTTCTGTTTGGGCAGCAGCTTTTACAAGCAAGTTAACAGCATACTGTGAACAGAACAAAACACCATAGTTATTGTTCAGTATGCATGGGCAGCTTTAAGAAGGAATAAAGACAAAGGGAGCTTCAAATTTCAAAATGCAGATAAAAAGTGAATCAAAAATTCCATTTAGAGAAATGAGCAGTGCTCTCTTAGGCTGTGTGCAAATTAAACCATTGCGCCAAAATGGCTTTTTAGATTAACTCATTTGCATGCAAAAATGTGCGTCTGTGCAAATAAATGCTGCTGCAAGACCATCTCTAAGATGAAATGCTTTTGAAAGACCAGACGCATTATGTCTGGTTTATGAAATTTAAACAAACTAACAAAAAAAGCAGACTTCTAGATTTTCTCAAAACATAAATGTACAAAGAATGTAAACAGTCATAATAAAATGAACATGTGCTGTTTCTGACGTTGGTTTGTCCACAGTCTCTAAAATTCACAGTTGTAGATATATAGATATATGGTCTGTAAAATGCTAATGGAAACTGTTCTAAAACAGGTAGTTTTCCACATTTCAAACTGTATTTTAACTTTATTTGGCCCGTACTGATGTTATACCTGTGTTTTCCAGTTCCACTTTGTTGCCAAATTCATCAGATTCCACCATTTTGTGTCTCTCATCCTAGGTTCATGTTTGTTTGAAATCCCACTGTTACATATACTGCACGATTCTGAAAGGTCTTCACTGTATTTGCAGCATGAATCTCTTAGCTCCCTTTGCTGAGGTCACCCATGTTCTGTCCCACTCTCAATAGCCAGGCCTTTTAGTAATTATGCACCCATATTATTACTATTGACTCCCTGTCTAAAACTCCCCATGTCTGGCTCACTCTGGTACTTCAAAACTTGAGTAAGGACTTCTTTTGATCAAGTACACTCATTAGTGTCTGATCAGTGCTCAGTGCCTTGAGATTGCTATTCATTAAAGGGGCTCTACAATACTGTTGCAGAGTTTCTTGTAACCATGTCTCTGGTGGACCATCATTTTGATTTGAAGCTTGAGCAGAAACGTCCCAACTAATCTAAATTGAACAGTGAAACAGGAGTTTTAAATTTTAGTTAAACTAAAAGTAACTGTCAGTCATGCATTCCATTGGGGATAGGGTAAAAATAAATAGCTTAGGGCTACTGTACCTTTAGGAAAAACGAGTCTTCAATTTTTTTTTTTTATTATTATTTTTATTTTAGGAGGTTTTGAAAAACTGTATTTTATTATTTTATTTCACAGATTTTTTTTCCACTCATGCAGTTTCTGTGGAAGTTATTTAATATTGTCTCACTTGATTTACTTTTGAAGTTACCCAAATCACAAACCACAACCCTCTGCTGATTGTGTTTGAGAAGTGATTTATAGGACCTCCTCTTGGCCTCTGGCTTTATTTAGCTAAGGCCAATCATTTTCCTTTATCAGGCTGTCCAAGGTCAGTTTATTGTTCTTTTTACTTACACTCTCTTTAACCCAGTTCTATTTCAGGAAGAATTAATGTTTTCTTTTTTACAGCACTGCCTCTCCCATACAGTCCTGTTTCTCCACGTGCTATGCAGAGCACTTCTGTGGGCAGATTATACCTTAATCCAGCACAAACTCAGCTCCTGCAATGAGTACTTTATTCCCCATCATCTTCATTTTACACATCTGCACTGCCAGAGTTTAATAAGAGAGCTCATGAGAACTCTCAACAGAATACAATGGTGCTTGTCTGACTTGCTGACTGTATGTCTCCTGCACTTAAATCAATAGAATCTGAATCAGAATCCATTATTAATGTCTGTGTATTCTTCATTGAAATATAAAAGCACTGCTCTTCATATTGTGACCAGGAAGAGAGCAGCCAAATAAAGGAATAGGTTGGATACCTTCATGTTATGGGTGCTGCTGTAAGGGGATAGCAGGAAGCTTTTGGATTATCTGAAAGGATTAGTTTAAATGTCTGGTCAACATTTTTTGACTGGGCAGCCTTCAGTTTTCAACAAAGAATTGCTTGTTAAGGTCTCTTTATTGCTGGAAAGTTTTGAGATGTTTAGCTTTGACCGAAACAGTCAAACTTTCTGACTTGCTGACATTTTAAGACAATATACCGTAAGCTTCTTTAAAAAGTGACAAGGCAGATTAGCCATCCCTTTAAGATTACTTTTAATTGCATACCGTACTGTGAACGGTAAGCACAACCTGCATTACGTTTTCATGGTAATGGAAGAGATTCAGGAGTTTCTAGGCTTCAGTTTAATTGATATGTGAGTACCGACTTGAGCCGGAATTGGTAAATATGACGTCTAGCAATAACGTCCAGTATAATAAACTTTGTTAATTCAGCTGCCTCCGAAGACATTAGGACCAACCCTGAGAGGCTGTATGGCCTGGTGTTACAACATTTGTGTACATGTATTTCCAGTATGCCAGTCAAGGCTAATTAAATTAATTGGCATTAAAAAGTAATCAGTATTAAAGTTTAATGTTATGCAATTAGAGGAAAACAAATGTGTACCCTCTTTAGACTTGAAGGCAGGTTATTCATTTTTAACAACTGTTTTCTTTCTCTTGTCTTTCTAATGCAACATGAGTTGATTTGACAATACTGTGCATAACAGGTGTGCTGTCTGGCTTCCTTTCATTTGTTTTTTTAAATGCAATCACTGTCTGTAAAAGAATCTACCTGCTGTACTGCAGTGTCAGGTTTCCTCCACACATTTACTGTGCAGATGGGACGGAATATGCAAAAACCACGGGCAGCTGCAATCAGATTGTTAGAAATGGAGTGATCAATATTTCAATGCAAAATAATGATATCTACCTCAAATGGTCTAATAAAGAGGTGTCCAATCATGGTCCTGGAGGGCCATTCCATCCAGGCTTAACAGCTAAAATTAGAATTAACTACTTTAGGTTCTGGATGGAGGTTTAATTGGTTCAAACTATTTAAAACAGGGCTGGAACAAAGACCAGGCCTGGAAGGGCCAATTTTAGACACCCCTGTCTGAATGTGTGATTGGACAATATAGATGGGATTTACAGACAAGCTTAACGTTTGAGCTTTGGAGGTTTTTATAATTATTACTGGAATCTGTATAATGAACAAAAATGTATGCTAACTCATTTTACTTGTTTTATCCTACCAGCAAATCATTAATGCCCATAGAAATAGGAGACATAAGAATGCAGCTGGATTTTTACCAAAATCTGGTTAATATGTATATATTAAGTAAAATAAATGTAATTTGTTTACATGAATGCACGTTCACAGCAGTCGGTCAGGGATTTAAAAGTTTCAATGGTACACAGTACATCTGTGATATTATATAAAAAAATAGAATTATTATAAGTTATCCCGGACCAAGTGCAAAGTAAAACAAATAAAACAATACAAAACTAGAGAGAAACAAATGATTTCTTGACATAAACGTTACATTCCGCTAAAGGGCTCAACAGTAAAAATTTTATATATATAACAGTATATATTTGCATATATATATATATATATCTATATATATATATATATATATATATATATTGCATATTTTTTATTTTTTTATTTCATTGCATAAATATTTTTCTTAATTGCTGTATTGCACAGAATGGAAGTATAAAGGGCTGAATGTCATGCAGCTGACATTCAAGGTCTATGATATGCTGTAGAGATAAGATATTTAGTTGCCTGAAAACCCTTTAACAGTTGTCTTGATACCCTGTCACATAACCAAGAGGTAGACACAGTATTAATCATATTAAGTATTCTCTAGATGTTATTGTCTACATGTCTAGGAGCCTGGTTGTAGCTTACAGAGTCAATGTCAAATACTTCCCTGCTGTACAGCAAAGGAGAACAATTCCCAAATGAAATATGTTGATGCTAATGTCAGCAATTTAAGCTTGCACCCCCAGCAGTCCAAATATTAACGATTTATTAAGTGTCAGGCCATGCCTCTCCTGGGATTCTTCCGGGAGGCATTCTATTAAACCCACACAATCCCATTGGAACATCTTTTTTTAAAAACTGAAAGATCTTCCAAATGTTTGGCAGTCTTGCTGACTAAAGCATGTATTTAATGTACTGTGATCTCTGTCATGCAAATTAAACTTTGTTGTGGCCTGTTGTTGACATTGTACAACACCGTTTGTACAATATGCATAACATTATTTGATATTCATTCAGAAAGAATGCAATAAATAACCTATTCTAGGGGCATCCAATCAATCTCTTGAAGTGCTATTCCAGTTCAGGTTTAACAGGTAAAATTATATAATTAACTACAGGGTAGGGATGGAGGTTTAATTGGTTCAATGGAGCCATTTAGAACTCGGTTGGAACAAAGACCAGGAGCAGAAGAGCCAGCTTTGGACACCCCTGACCTATACGCTTGGGTTAGTGTTAAACTTTCTTTTCTTAACTTTAAGTTTGAACTTTCTTTTAGTATAACTGTGTATTTTATGACTGATTGTTTAATCATGCCATTTATTTTTCTGAAAATGATTTTTTTCTGACTAGAAAAGTGAATTGAATTGGTTGCTAGATTTTGCAAAGGGATTAAGTCTGGCACTGCGTATTTCTGTGCTGCACAGTATCTGTCCATTTCCCTTAAGACGCTTGGGGGCTTTAAGGTCAATATATCTGGATTGTTTTTGATCACATGTAGAGGTCTTTGACAGGTGGACAGCTTCAATCCCTTGCTTCAGTCAATTCCTGAAGTAAATGTGTACAGTATTAATAAGCAGATACATTATGCTGCCTGTTTCATCTAAAAGTGACTTTTTTGCACCTAGTCATTCTTCAGCTGAGAAAAAATGTGTAGTGGGTAACGGACAGCCAGGTCTTGCAGCTGAGATTAGTAGGTCCCTATCTGTCGGTGTGTATTGACTGTAACCAGGGAGATCTCTGCCTTACAAAATATTATTATGATAAATGCTATAATTCCGTGGTAAAAAAAAAAAAAAAAGACACAAAAGACAAGGTTAGTTTTTGTGTAAGGTATAAAAGCATTTTTTCTATGCAAAATATGTTTTGGGAAATGTGGGATAATGGTGGGGTCCAGCCTTTGTTGACAGTTTGTGTGATAAAAAGAACATACTGCTATGTATATAGAATAATACTGTATAACAGCATTACATAGAACAATGTTTGCCTTTTATAATCGATTGTTAGCAGGTGTTGTAGGTTGTAAAAACAATCTGCTTAAATTGTTATAACGACTAAAACATGATACCAACACATAATTTATAGATGGGTCGTACCATCTGAATACATTTAATTTAGCTTTTATGTAAATACTACAGCAATTATCACAGCTTATTTTCAAAAGGAAAAGGTGGGGCTGAATAAATGCATTAGCCTCCTGTTGACAGGCTAATTGCCAGTTGTGAATTAATAAACATCACATTCCTCTCAGCATAACCTGAAATGGCTTCTAGGGCTCTCGGAAATGATTGTAAAGAAAGAAATGTTCTGATACTTACTTTTGTAATACATGTAACCTAACATTCATTTTAACCAAAACGTTATTAAAACTGTATATTTTTTAAATGAACAAATAATGAATAATTAATATATATCTGTATATCATTTTGAATTAGGCTTTCAGTTGGGTTATTAAGGGGCTTTCTACTTTACCTCCTAATCTGTAATGAATAATAGGTGTGTTGGTGCCGTCTGTCGTGACCACTTGGCAAGTTAACGCCACTCCCATCCGCACTGAGCACCGAATACTGTGCGTGTCGAGTGCGCTAGCACTGAGTGCACTGCGATCACGGAGCACAGTGTGCACCGAATGCTGTTGGTGGTCGTCTTCAAATTGAAAGGGAACGTACTTGTCTCCCCCCCAAAAATCTATATTTGATACGAATGTGGAATTGCAATGTGAAAAAAATGTAAAATCAAACTTGGCCTACACGATTACCTGTTGCACAGTTTGCAATTTACACCAGCTACGATTTCAGTAACACAGTATAAATGAAAAAATACTAGAGGCCAATGTTGACTCTTTTGTAAGAAGCACATGTAATTGTATTTATATGTCAACGACATGTGGTAACAAATAAATCTGTCAGATTGCACGCTACTGCCAGGCAGCTTCTTATATTTTCACTATAGAATGAAATTATCAACCACCCTTAAACGCTTTCATACCGTCACTAATCAACCAGCCGCTTTCGCTAATTAGTCATGTGCTTTGTACCCAGTGACGCGGTTTGACCCTGAAGACACATCGATGACCCCTAACCTGCCCTCAATAAGGAAACCCTCCTTTCCTCAATCCTGAGTATCTGTGCAGAAACTACTGGATGGAATGCAACTCTTTCATCAGTACAGTGCTGGAGCATTGGACCCATAGGCGACAGCTGATGTGAATACACAATAGCTGGAGACTGAGATCTGTGTATCTTGAAAATAAACCAAAACAGAACGAAAATCCTGCAAAACAAAAACATTTCATATAATATTATTGACTTAAAAAACTGCACTGAAACTATGAGAAGAAAGGATGTGTAATGAATAATTCACATTAGCATTCCTCCCTCCCCCCCCATCACAAGGTCAGCAAGTGCAGTAGGCTGGGCTTTTGCAAAAGGACTGGTTTAGTCTAAATCACATTCCTGCGTGGTCCAAAAGTAGAAGGTTTGACAGATTGCAAGGATGTGCAGCAGCTGGCGTATAACTAGGAGATAGTCTTTTTTTTTTTTTTTTTTTTTTTTTTTTTGCGATTACACGGGAAAGAAAACACATTGGAATTGATTTCTGTTGTGTCTGCTTCTGCAATTTGCTGAAGAAATGTAAAACCTGGATTTTTTAATACAAATGATTTCAATTTAAGTCTATTTTTGAACAAGTTCCAGAGTACTGTGTGTACAGTGGTACTGTAGAGGGCTGGGCTCCAAACAGGGAAAAAGAAAGAAAGCAAGGCGATGATAAATAGCACAGACGTTCATAACATCGTACATACTCCTTTTTGTGTTATTTGATAGTGGCAGTTCTTTCACTGTGTTCATCGTTTTTGAAAATGACTTGACAAGTGAAATCTGTAAGACATCATGACGGTAAGTATTTAATGGGAAATAGTGTGTTTGTCGTCTTAAGCATCCTGCACTGGATTTGTGTGCGTTCAGCGCTGTTCTGATTCTGAGAAGTATCACAGACCGTAGTCTATGCTGACTTTTTAGAACGCAGTTCCAAACAGGAATTCATCTGATTCCGTTTAATCGTTTCTCTTTGCACAGGTAGTTTCAGTAATTGATATGTTATAAGGCAACTGCATCTAAAAAGCCAATTGAAACGAATAGTTAAATTTCACAAACAGGGTTACTAATAGTTTTTAATATTTGTTATACACAGGAAGGCTTCGTATAGCCGGATTACATTTATGTTGTAAACTTTATTTATTTATTTATTGATTTGCTTGCTGTTTATATGTATTTACTGATATTGATTCGAATGACAAGGTAACATTATGCATCCGTTCTACAATTCCTCTTGTCCCACAACGGGATATCATCGCTGTTTTTTGTAGACTTGGGAAAATGATGGTACCTGATTCTTAAAACTGTTAATGTACAAAAACTGGTAGCTTACCACTGCGAGGCACTTCTGTAAGTAATGATATAACAATCTACCAAAACATGCAGACATCACAACAATCAGGAGAAGGATATTACAAAGCTGACGTAAAAATAAATAAATAAATAAATAAACTTAAAAAGACAACCTTTTTATACGAGTGAGTGGCAAACCTCTGCTGGACTTAATACTTAACATCTGGATACTTCGTGTTGTTTAGTAAGTAACCTTGGTACAAACCATCACAAAATGATTACCTTGGGTCGCACTGCGCGAGTGTACGATTACATTCGCGTTTGTATCACAAATCCTTGTTTTGCATCACCTAGTTTGAGTCGTTGCCCTTTTAAGAGCAGAGCAAGTGTAGGTTTAGACTGGATTCCCACGGCTTTTCTCTGAATAACTACTCCAGCGGGCTGCCTCTTGTCTGTGGAAACCCGATCTGAATCCATTTGCTAGCATCTATTTATAGTTTATAGTTTAGTCTTTCTATAGTTGTACGATCACGTTCTCGATACGTTTCTTAAAATATAACAAATGCAGCCTTCAGCTGTTGGAACTCTTTCTAAATGAGCATGTTGGTAAGTTCCAAGTTACAGATTAACAGTACAATGTAGCACTGTGCATTTGTCAAATGCTGTGACAGCCTTATTAAAATGCCGGTATTGTTTGTTACGATGTCCTTGATTTAAGCGGGTAGTTCTTGTATTCATTTGTGTTAGTTATACGGTTCATGTCCTAATGCGGTCTCCTCGTGTAAAGTGACTACAGTGTATCTATCACCACAGGCTACTGTATACTAGGCCTATTAATACAGTATTGCAATTCCTGAAGCTTTCTGAAATGCGATTCAGAGAAGGGTGCAATTGGTATGTGAACTATTTTTTTGCTTGGGTTTCGGTGATTGGTATCTGCTGGAAAGTGTTTCGTTTTTATGGGGATATATTTATTGTAACGGTTCTTTTCTGGTAATAATGCGACTATCGCTGGACGCGGGATTGATTAGAAAACGAAGTTCTGAGAATTTTGCTTCCACGGGTTTATCTATATCTTACATCACAGAGGTTGTTTTTGGCACACCTTTGCTTCTGTAGAAAGCGGCGGCAGAGGATGTGATGAACCTACAGTGTGCGTTTAAAAGGGCCGAGGTGTCAGATGTCTCTAGAGCATGTATTCCCGTGTGTGTGTGTGTGTGTGTGTGTGTGTGTGTGTGTGTGTGCTCCATTTTTCACTCCTGAGTCAATACAGTTCTAGGGCCATAATGAGATGAAAGGTTAGGGGATTCTAATCATGGGAGGGCTCTCAGATATAAGTACTTACCGGATTTGAGTTTAATTATTGCATTCAAGTGATTATTTACCAAATAATCTAAATATCTATTATCTGTTTGTTTGTGATTTTAGAGATTCGCTTTGTCATGTAAAAACAAGGGCGGAGTTTTCTTTGTGCATTCATAAAAAATAATAATAATAAAAAAAAAAAAAAAAAAAAAAAAATAAAATAAAGTAAATGTGATAGAGAATGAATAAGCGGTTGTAGCACATGAGGCATTGTCAACAAGAAGTGCTGATTCTTTTTTTCATACCGGTAAGCAATACAAGTATATCCAATGGACCTTCTGTGTTTATATACTTTAGGGTAATGCTTATAATATCAGCTAATGGCTAGAAATGGAAAGCTTTCTCAGCCTTCACAGGAATACTAAGAAAGCCAAAGGTAAATCACAGTAGCATCTAGCTATGCTAGCCATTTTTGGTACTCCATAATCTTACCATCTTACAATTTAGAAGTATTTGTACAGAGGTTTGTTTTGTTGTGTGCTGTGCCAATAATATGCTAGTAGCACTATCCATGCAGATTCATATGAGAAGTTTGAATGATGTTGTGTAACATGAAAAGCTTGGTAAACTAGAAGCAAGGAATAAGTCATATTAGGATTTTTAAAAGCTCAGCCAAAACTGAACTGAAACATGCATCAGTACCCAGCCTCCTTTATTAAAGTATTCCTAAAGTATTCCTAGTAGAAAGTCCAAAACAATACTTTTAGAACATCATGTTTTTATTCTAACCTGCTGGCTTCAATACCCTGCGCTGATAGGGCCACACACAACATAGTGTGTAGGTTACGTTAACATTGTTACAGAAAATAAAAAATATATATTTTTGTATCAAATAAACAATTGCAAAATTGTGTCATGAAAGGTATTATAACAATAATATCCTGTGCCAGCCTAATGAGATACATCCTCTTCAGGAGAAGAAAACAAATATTATTGTAAGAAACGTAAACACGATTGATAACATGCTATGTCTGGATTTTTACATTTAATACTTTCAATAAATATGATCTATTTTTCATAACAGTAAATGACTGATGGATTGGCAACACACTGTAGACCATACATTGTTATGAATAAGTGTGCATAGAATGAATAAACTTGGATATTACAATATGATTTGTTCCTGATCTGGGTTTTAATTAGATTTGTATTTTTTTTTCTCTCTCAAATAGGATTACAGGGAGGATGGTATGGATTTAGGAAGCGATGCCTGCAGTCGTTCCAGCTCTGAATCCAATTCTAACAAAGTGACACCATGTTCGGAGTACAAATCCTCTCCCAGCTTGGATCTGGCTACCTTGGAAGATTATGAAGAGGACGAGGACTATCAGGAGTACAAGAAGAAGGTGACTGAGGAGTGGGAAAGTGAATACGGGGACTACCCCGAGAATGAGGGCTACCCCAAAACCATGAATAGCAGGAGTTTAGCAGAAGAATTCCAAGATATCAAAAACCCCACCCCACCGCCTCCCTGTGACACTGCCCCCGAGGAACTGAAGCAAAATGGCAACGTTATTCCAAGCCACGCAGGGCCAAAAGCAAACAAAACATCTCGAAAGCCCCAGCAGGCCTTGAGTGTAACGGGCAGTGGCGGGGGAGTCATATCCAGGAGGCAGCTCGAGAGCTCAGGGACTTGCGCCACAGAGGAGCAGCAGCTGCCTACCATGGACTGGGAGGCCCTGGAGAAACATCTTGCTGGATTACAGTTTCGAGAACAGGAGGTGCGTAACCAAAACCAGAGCCATGGAAAACCCAACTACACCTCAGTAAGTGCTTTCATTAATACTGCTTCTGCTCGCTTAGTGATCCCTCTCAAAAGTGTCAAGGTCCAGATATATATAAAGATATATATATATATATATATATAGAGAGAGAGAGAGAGAGAGAGAGAGAGAGAGAGAGAGAGAGAGAGAGAGAGAGAGAGAGAGAGAGAGTTATTTTTTATTGATTGTGTTCTTTGATGTCACCATTTCATCTTCCCAATGATTACAATCCATTCGGTCTGTTATTGGCCCTATCAAAAGTACTCAACCATTTAGCAAACCAAAACTCCTGCTAATGTACAGCAGGAAGCTCGTCTTTGGGTTCCATAACATTTTAGTTCCTGTTTTCATTTTATAATTGTTTAAGTAGTATTTGTTTTTCTAGGCAGATGTGGAAGGCTTGTTTTGTGGTACTCGGATTCAAAGGTGAGCTCTGGGAGTTCTTGTAATATCATCTCCTGTTGCTTATGTGAATGGTTAGGGAGATTCTCGACACACTGATACACGTAACCATGTCAGTCATCCACTGAAGCAAAAAGACATCTACAGTGAATTTACTATTACTAGTTACAGTAACTGTGTACATTCTTGAGAACATGTGAACTGTGCTGCTGTATCAAAAGTAAATACAGTAAATAAGATAACATACACCCTTTTAAGCAGAATGTACCTCAGTTTATTAATTGAAAAAAGGTAAAAAAGGAATTGTGCCATCAGTTGAGTAAGAGGCCAGGTTTAGAAAATGGTGGCTTTGGATCTAAATGATTCGAATAAAAAGGATTGACCTTTTCTAAGGAAAATAATCAGGAATCCCTGGACTGTAACACTAGAGGGTGCTATTGCAATGTATTACATTATCATTGTCTTCTTCATACAATGGAAGTTACTGAACTGAAACAAACACGACTCTGTAGTCTTGATGTCTTAAAAGGTGTTCATTTTAACGCTAAAATTATTTTGTATTCAACTTACACTTGTTTCCAAACAGCATCTTTATATACATACAGTAGACCTGTGTTACTGAACTCTTTCAGCACTTTACAGAAAGAATACCTTGATAAAGATATGGTAAATAGTTTCAGTGTCTTATATAAGTGATCATAGATAATATAAGTGATCATAGATAAACATATTTGTATGTTAGAGGTATCGATCCTATACTCCTAGTGGGCTGCAGTTTTGAAGCTTCGCGTTCGACCTGTATACATACATGTTAAAGTGTTAAATATGGTTTCAGATTAACAATAAATCTGCTTTGCTTGCCTAGGAAATGTTTCTCCAACTCAATTCCCCAATAAATACTTTAATAGTCAATTATTATATATTTATGTAATGTTATAAAATAAAGAATAATGAACACCCAACTGTGCATAATAAGACTGTAATTCTGTGGAGGGTTTCTGTTGACATGTAAATCACAAGAGCGATTGTTGTGTTAATGTGCTGGTAGTAGAGTTTGTTTTTAAAAATTACAGTAAACAATGTTTTTATACATGGTATAATAAGACTAAAACACTGTCATTTATAGGAACGTTATTGTTAACTATGTATTATATTATAATCATTTTTATATTATATTGTAATATTACAAAACTAGGTTGGTAAATGAAATTCACGTCAGCTATGCAATCCAGTGCTAAATATTAAAACATACAATTAAAAACATACACTGTCTATTGATTCATACCAGATTTGTCTAAAAACCGTGTCGTGTTTCTCAAAGAATAAAACCTGCATTTCGACAGTTCGCCTTACTGTTTATCTGCCAGGGTTGCTGTTTCACTGCGTGCAGGGACGTTGCACACACGTTCTTCAAGGTGGGGTTGAACAGATGAAAGGTTAGGTGGCTTCATGCTTGAATCACTGCAGATTGATAAGACAGCAGGTGCACGTTTGCTGATTGCAAGTTAAGTCCTGTTGCTTTGCTGGCAGTTACTTTGTATCCACACACAGACACACTTCAGGTACGAAGGCTTGCATTCTTGTGTGGATAGTTCAGTTTGCTCGACAGTGGATTGTTCTTCAATTTACATGAAATGTTAGCTTGACACATACGCTCATTTCAGTGTGTGCTGCAGTGGATTTATGTTTGTTTGGAGATAGTGGTTTAAGCAAAGAAGACAAGACTTTATGTGACTGGTAAATACTAGAATGAGCTGTTCCTAAAGATTTTTTGGGGAGCTGGATATGGATGAACACAGATGGACTCTTCCCTTGGCACATCACTGGGTGAGTGTTACAGGGTGGTTTTTTAGGAGCTAAGTAATATGTCTTTGCCTTTTAAAACCAGTTTACCATTAAAGTATTTATACATAGAATGGCTTTACATTTAAGAGTGTTCTCTCTGTCTCACTAGGACTGTAGTGTACTGAAAATGTCTTTGTAATTAGTTTGGTGTTAAAGAATATAAGGACTTTTAGAGCAGACTGCAAAAGTAGATTTTACACCCTATGGCTATAACGTGAACTGTGGCAGAGTTCAAAGTTCATTTGTTTTTCATGCATAGTTTCACATGGGCATGTTCTGTAGTGCTCATTAATTATTCTAGTTTAAAGACTTGTCCAAAAGGCATTTGGTTGGGCAGAATATTGGTGAAGCCCCAAATATATTCTGCAACATGTAATGTATGCATACTGTCAGCAAGAACATTTTTTGTTTAAACTCTAAACAATCCATTATATACAGGCCATGTTTCCAGTGATACACAAAAATAGATATTGAGAAATAGGGTTGAAAAGAAAACTGCAATTTGAGCAGTAAAACAAGTTTTCCAGATCATTCTACTTTAGTTTTTTGTAAAAAGATACAGAGAACTTAATTTTTGAGATCCCTTGAGATTTAAGGAATTACAATTATAATTTCATAAGATATGATAGATAAAATCTAGGTAATTATCCATGAATCATGGTTGTGTGGAAGACAATTACACTGCTCCACCACTGGTTTATATTATTTGATTCCTGCTTTCTGTCTTGGCATGGCAAGCTGTACAAACACAAAGTTCCACATGACTTTAAAACAGTGGGCTATTTGGGCTCAATGTGTTCAAGTGCCTAGAGCAGGGTGAGTAAACAAACTTGGCATTTCTGGAATTTGTAAGCAGCTCTTGGTAAACACTTGCTTCCTTCCTAGACTGCAGGGCGTATTTAGGTATTTAATTACATTCTCCTGCCTGTCAAATAAATCCAAGTTTATTAGGACAGTTATTCATCAAACATTGCACAGCCTCCTGGTCAACCCTTGGGTTTGCCTAGCCTTTGTGTTTGAGTCAGATATTTCTGCTGCGCACTGAACGCTTAGCACAATATGAGAGAATTAAGCCTCATACAGTAATTGCAATGCCGAGACACACTTTTTCCCAGTTTTCAACCAGGTTTCACTTATCTGTTATTTGTTTTGGGCTGAATGAAGAGGACCCCAGTACTTACAATGTATTTCATTTAGTCTGTGATGTGCATGCCTACAAACTGCTGTTTCATTTACTTTTGCCCTGTCAACATTGTCATATTATCTTTGAAAGATAGAAACAATTGTCTTACAATGACAGGTCTGCAAATGTAATTATGTATTAATAACAGACTCAGGCGTGTCACAATGTTTCAAACAACCAAAACTTACCTGGTTACTTGAAATAAGGGTTTTGTTTAAGACGGTTTCATGTTTGTTTGTTTTTTTCATTGTAATCCAAAGAAATTCCCAAAAACTTTGTTGACTTGAAGTTGTTTGTTTTATTCGTAATAGGATGTTTACTTATTAAATGCATGTCTATTGTCTTACTGCAGACAATAGTGTCTCTTTCAATGTAAAACAGTGTGCAGGAATTGCAGACTTCAGTAGCCACCTGCAGACCCCGAAAATCTGGACTCTAGCATGTCTGGGAGAATTCCTTTGCAATCCCTTTTCCATATACAATGCAGTGCCAGCTACCCAGCAAACACAGCAGAGTTGTGTTTCCCTGATCAATTTTGGCATCTACAAACAATCTTCCAATCACCATGTTGAATAATTCTCTGAGTTTTGTTTTTATTTGAAATCCTGTCCTGCAAGGATATTAAATCAGTCGGTCAATGTAATATATTGCACTTCAAACCGTTTTGGGCAGACTTCTAGCATGGTTATTGTTTCTAAAGCATGCAGAAAGGTGCAGGTTGGGTCAATTTCTCGGACGAGCAGTGATTTCTTGTTCTTCAAAGCACCGCAGACTGAATATTTCAACAGAAAATGTTACAGAAGTCAAAGATATTTTAGCAGAAGATTGAGTCCATCTCCTTTTTCAAATGCCTGTCCACTGATTAAATATTGATCAGCCAGCTAAGAGGTGATGGCTTGGGCTAATGCACTGTAAAAGCTTACGAGTGCTTGTTGAATACAGATCAATAGAAAAGGCTGTGGATTTAATACTAAAAACCCTGCTAATTAAACTCTGGATCTAGATGTGCATACCCACATGTTTTAACCAGAGGAATAAAACACAGAGTTTCAAGTTGCATTCAGTTAGTGGTGTTTTTATTTTATATTAAGGTTTGCTAATTTTGTGGGGGGGGGGGGGGGGGGGGGGGGGGGGGGTTTCTGGTCCTAATTTTGAGTGACAATCATAAAAAAATTGAAAATTGAAAATAAAGGACCTTGGTTATAGTGAATGCCATTTGAATTACAAAACTAATTAAAGTAGACAAGGTTTTTGACTAATGCAAATCTTCCAGCTAGTACCTTCACTGGTTCACAGTGATGAAGGAACAGTAAGAGATTGGCTTGATAAACTTATATCCTGCCGGGATTAGCCACAGCTTTGGATTTTTTAAATGTTTTTTACAGCACTGGGAAATTGCCCTGGATTCAAGGAACCACCTAACCTTGGTATGCAAGGGGTTCCCTTTTAAAATAAGTGGTTGATGCAATCCAGGGGTCTTCCCCTGTGATGCACTATTATAAAGTGCTCTAAAATATATTCAGCCATGGTTAATCAAGGTGGGGTATACAATAGGTTTACAAAATCAACCCTATTTATTATGTTTTTAATATAAACTTTCTAATTGGAATGGGTTTTTGTTGGAAGTTAAGGACAACTAAAACCTAGACTAGAACTTTCCCAAAGACTTCATAGGAAATCATTTATAAAGATTTATGGAAATGCAGCATTTTTTGAGAAGTTGCTTGAACTGACATGTCTCTGTTGATTAAAGACAGCTGAGCCCTGCCTGCTGTGTGGTGCTATTAGCATGTGAAACCTTACATTTCGACTGGTCCCTCCCCCTAGCGAAGCTGACCAGATCTCTATTTGTAATGCATAGGATGTGTTCTGAATATGTGTAGTTTGATCAGAACAGTCTAGCCCAAAGAATCCCTTATCCTTGGAAGCTTTCTCTAGAAGAAATGGACGGCATTAAAGGAAGTTTAAGAGGTCAAAGATTTTCCAATTCTATTTTTTTTTTTTTTTCAAATGTGTTTTATTTAACCAGGATATTCCATTTTCAGTGTTGTAGTAAAAAATAAATAAATAAATAAATAAATGTCATAATTTAAGTCATTCCCAAAATGCTCTATTTAAATATTATATTTAATGATCTATTCCGTTATTATGTATTTTTGTATATAACGTTTTTCATGTGCCTGGAAGTATGGATTTTTTTTTTTTCTGTCTTGTTATTCAATTGGGAAAGCTTTTAAACTGTTATTAAAATGTACATCTTACACAAGCAATGATGCTGTCATGCTTTTGCTGAGTGCAGCATACAATAAAATATATTTAGGGGATCTTAGCAATTGCAGCAGCTAAGAGAAAAACTAAAACATTATTCCGGGTAATTTAACACACGTTCATATCCATTCATCTTTCTCGCCAAATCAGCTATTTTTTGGTAAAATGTGGAATGCTTATGAAAATGTACATAATGGTTTCTGCAGAAAATCAGGGTCAAATCAAGCCCATTGCTTGGTTTATCTATTGAAGATACATAAACTTTTGGAAACCTTTGCATTTAGAGATCTGTAGACACAAAATAAGATGATAAATTACTCTCAGTCTCTCAGCCTCTCACACATATCAGTGCTTTTCCCACGAATGTAGTATTTGTTCCTAAGCATCATAGTCTAGTACCAACAGAATTGTCTATCAGAATTATCTATGAAGGGTAGTGGCAGTTTTACTATAAGTCTTCCAGACAGCTATTCTTTGACACATTAATCCTTAATTCTGATTGGTCAACTGGTGGCTGTGCTGCTGGATGATTTGGGTATAGTTCTAGGTGTTCTGGGTAAGTACTCATGTTGTCAAGATTGGAGATATACCACAAGCACTTCTGCAAGAGTCAATAGGCTTGATTTCTCAGACTGTTTATATTGCACCTGTGGAGTTCCTATCCCTAATGAGTCAGTTGGTTTAAACCTTTATGGGCGACCTTGTATGTTCCTTACCAGTGGATTTTATTATTATAAAATAATGCAAAACAGGGATGCAGCACAGCTGTAGAAGCGATTTCTGTTCAGTCCTACTTGGCTAGTTAAGCATTCTACAAGGCTGCTGCTTGCTGCTGTGATTCATGATTTTCACAATGGGGATCAGGGGGTGTGGGGGGGTCTTGTTCTTTGCTAAGGATGAGTTGGAACGTCACATAGACTCCTACATTAGTCTACCAGATCACATTTGAATGCACTACAGCAACAGTATGATGAACCTCCATAGCAACCATGTATTAGGCATACAGGAAAACTGTGATTAATGATACTTTGAAATATGAAATGTGGGGAGTTTAGTTAGGCTGGTGATTAATCCTTGACTAGAGAAGAAACGGATGCTGTTCTTCTGTGTAGGCTGAAAAGCCTGTGTGCAGTAGCAAGCATCTCCACACTTTTCCATCCAACAATCCACATGGTTGTCCTTAACTGACAGACACTGACCTGTGGGGTGGTTGGGCAGGAAGCCCAAAGTGCTGAGGACCCTCAGCAATCCACAGTGCATTATCTGCTATTTAAAAATCAACAAAAAGGTCATAAACACTAGTTTATGCCCCAAAGGAGATAATAACACTATAGAAATGGCAACAACAACAACAATAATAATAATAATAATAATAATAATAATAATAATAATAATAATAATAATAATATATGAAAGATCAGTCAGTAATACATATCTTAAAGCACTATTAAATGTTAGTTAAACATCTGAATAATGAGAGTTTAAGGTCAGTGCAGTTCTCTGACCTGTTTGCATGTGCAACGGAGACGAAATGTAATCTCTCTCTTACTGTAGATAAGCAGGAATTACCGCCTATTTTTTTTAACAAACTTGTAATGTTTACAGAATGTGGTACAAAGATGAAAGAAATCTAGATGAGATACTCAAATTTAACAAATCTACAATAGACCGGTTAGTTTACAGCCTGTATATCTGAGTGGGTCTTGTACAAAGTCAATACCCTAGTGTCATAAAAGCATGAATTTTGTAAAATTCAGATGCAACATTACTAACATGTTTCCTTCCCATCTTGAGTTTCGTCTCACCCAGCGGCCAAATTTGCTGAGGATGCCATTGCGCTCTCCATGGTGATTTATAACTGACTGTGAGTCCTGGCCAATATTGTGACTAAGCAAATGAACAGTTACCTGGGATACTGACCTTGCTGATGACAGGGATTCTGTAGAGGAGGATTACATCTGTTTCATCTGCCTTGGCAACACTTAACATGTGGGTGATTGTTTTAACCCTTCAAGCGTTTCTGTCGCACACTTTACCAGAGTACACAAGTGATTTGCTTTCACATTTTGGATATGTTCTACATTGAATTTGATACACATGGGAAAAAACAAGAAGGTGGCAATAGACAAGTTAATTTCTGCAAATGTACCCAATGGTAAGTCCATAAAAGTTGAAACAATTCCTATATTAAATATTTATTTGTGTATAGCAAGTAAACATATTTCTGCAGGGAATCCCTATACCCCCTCCCAAACACTGTACCTTAGTAGTCACAAGACTTTATTTTAAAAGAAGTTCCACTATGCCATAGTAGCCTTGAGAACTACATTCACAAACTACCCACAGAGAGGCATACCTCATGGTTGCATACCCTGTCTGGAAAGAGACCCTACTACCAATGCATGTAAATAACACAGATTGTTAAGTAATAACATGATAAGTGGCCTTTGTGGTTATTGGCATTACACAATTTCCATTGCATTTCCATACATGACTAATGTGCAGCTCAGCAGAACTTGACCCTGCAGGGTGTTGCTTTTCAACAGGGCGTTACTCAGCGCACACACAAACACATTATACATGCCCTGAAGAAACACTCTGAATGCTGCAAGAAGATATGTTGAAACACGTTTTAATACCTGAAGTACCTTGTCTTTTTCAACAGCTGGCATAACTGGAATTTGAATTTTTTTTTTTTTTTTTGCATTTAAATTGCATTTCGTTTTGTTGTCCCATAAAACAGAATACAGTAATTGTTTTGCCACTGTTGAATGGTTTGGGTTGAATGTATAATGCGTTGAACTAACAGTTCTGTAGTTTTTTTTTAGTTTTTCTGGGCTTTGAGTTATCAAACACTGCCAAGAAATCAGAGGTTAAAGTCATTCCTACTATAATTATCCTGCAAATGGAAAAAAGAGAGATTATAGAGGAGTTTGAACAGCTTCCAGGAATATTCTAATGTGATGCACACTCAGCTCTCCATTTTCTGTTTACAGTATTTAACGAAAGCAGCAATCTCAGAGGTTTATAATAGTTTATCATTTGAACCAGGATTGCTTTCATCTTGGTCTGTGCCACGTCAGTCTGCAGGCTGTAGGAGAGGCATGTTGTCTGGAGGCCAGAAGAGGGGAAGGCTGGCCTCTCCAGGTGTGTGTGTTTTTAGAGAGTGAAAAGAGACTCCCTCCCTGCACTGGCTGACAGTGTGTTCTCCCTGAATGCCCTGCCACATCGTACTGTACTGTACAGAGTACATACAGCATTGCTGAGCCCACAGGCTGACCTCACAACAGGGCTTGACCCCCGTCGGGTGGAATTTCCTGTCAATTCTTCAGTCAGCTGTCTTCGCTTTGATTCTGTCAGGCTTCAGGTTTCTGTGATTAGACTGTGATCCTTCGCTGTGTATTGGGCACAGAAAGCAGGTAGAAGGAGCATTTACCTTCGTGTTCTAATACATTATTTCTTTTGATTGATAATGTTTTAGATGTGTTAGATGTTTAGAATTTGAATTAATATCTATTTTTGTTTGATAATGTAATGTTAGATTTTATGGAGAATGCATTGGAGTGTATGATGTATTATATATATATATATATATATATATATATATATATATATATATATATATATATATATATATATATATATTACAATATATAGATATATGTTATTGTATAATATAATTATTGATCATTCATAGAATTATGCCATTTTAATACTATTTGCTCTGTGGGCTTCTGTTTAAAAAGCTATGCAAATGTGTTTAATGGATCCAATTGCTAATGAAATGCTGGCATGCCTGGGTTGCACAGACCTTATGTGATAGTTTACAGATTCAGCTAGGTTTGTTACAGCTGGTCTGCCCTGTGCATTCTGTCTTGTGCTGGAGGGAACAATAGAAAACCTGTTCACTTCTGGTGGTTATATTAATGAGAGAGAGAGAGAGAGAGAGAGAGAGAGAGAGAGAGAGAGAGAGAGAGAGAGAGAGAGAGAGAGAGAGCTTTTAATGACACTGCAGGGCGTTTGTGATGAAAGACTTCAGAGCTGATGGTGATCAACAGGTTTCCTTTTGGGTTATCACTGGGGTTCAAAAGATGGACTATTCGTGGCACACCTGATGTTTCTGGGGTGTGGGGGTGTGCAGGGGGAGGTTCAGTGTTCACAACAGCTGCTAGAAAGAGCTTTTGAAAACTTTCATCCACCCCTGCCCTGTTTATGGAGAGTTCTAAGCATGATTTAAGCACCTCAGTTTATTTAAATTGTGGACTAAGCCAATTGCTAGAAGTCATAAATATCCTGTGCAGGGTGGTGTACGGCGTAAGGAATTGGAGCTGTTTTAAAGTGTAACTAGATTAATTCGCTAATACCAGGGAGTTAATCTACAATGTTGTGGCAGGATGAAGTGTAGACACTTAAACAATGTACTGATGCTAGGGGATTTGCAAGAACATGTTTTTGATAATATTTTTAACGACAGTTATTAGGCTTTAGAGCTGTGTCGTTTGTTTTGGAATGATGCGTTTTTCCGTAGAAATGTATACAAATATATATTTTCACGTTTCCAAAAAAGACTGAATAAGTGACATACACGCCTAAGCTCCCATGCATGCACATGTTATCTGCTGTGGTAAAAATCCCAGCTGGCAGCAAGGGTGAGGCTGTGTCATGTATGAGGCTGCTGTCTGCTCTGTTCATGTGCACTGTTATCAGTTTAGTTCCACTAAAATCTATAATAGAATTTTTAATAGAATTTCTAATATTAAATCAGAATTTACTATGTGTTCTTGCATCCCATAATAATAATAATAATAATAATAATAATAATAATAATAATTATTATTATTATTATTATTATTATTATTATTATTATTATTATTATTATCCAACAATAAACTAGTGTTCCATTTTGTTTTATAAATGTAAGCGTCACAGAAGATGAAAGATGAAAAATGAAAAATGATCCTTATAGTCAACGTTTGATTTGTATGGGATTGTTGCAGATTCGCTAAGTGATTGGCTTGCCACTGTACTGGGAATGGGTGTTATCTTAGAGACATGAAGATAGTTACTTCAAAGGCCTGAAAAGACCTCACCTAAACTTTTCTTCACTGGCGATGTCTTTTGTAAATGTTCAAGGTATGAATCAGTTCTTTGTGTTACTGAACAGTGTAGGTAAATGGCTTTCCTAGAGAACAGCGTTGTGTTTTGTTTTTAGGAGAAAGATGACATCACTGTCTACTGCTGTGCTTCCCTGGCAACAGTAGTCGATCCTGAGGGAGTTGAGAGTGTCTGGCCATTAATTATTGGGGGACTGTGAGTTTCTCAGGATCCCTACAGTGTGTCAGGTGTTCATACCAGTAATACGTTGTTTTAAACTTAACAAATATTGGTAGAATAGTACAAATTATCATTGTCTGTTAAATTGAGATGGCATCAACTTTCCAAGAATGATCTGATTTTGTACCTATCTGTATTGGTTTCCCATGCAATACTTGTTATTTGTTTGTTTGTTTATTGAACCCCATTCTCTATGGATCTGTCTCAATAACTGTGTTAAGAATACTGTCCACCACTTCATACTAGTTGGAGGTCAGGGGGTTAATGAGGTTAAATTGCTCCCCTGAGGTTTTTCAATGGGAAATGGCTGTGACATTTTGGCTCATGGCATATTCTAGAGTAGGAGAACACAAAAACAACCTAGAAAGATTGATTTTATAAAATCAGGTAGAAATAAGAACTAAAACTGGTGAAATGTGACTGTGAAAAGAAGAAAAAAATAAACCCCAGGTATTTAGGGGTTTATTTTTTAGTTTATTTTTTTTTAAGTATTTTGTGCAGTTGCTTGTCTGGAGTTATTCTTGAAGGCCTTTGGGCTTTCTTTTCTGTGGCTAGCCATGTTTGTTGTCACAGCCAATTATACTAAACTACAGGGTGAATCTGATGCCTGGATAAAATGAGGGTTAGAAAATGATAACTTAAAAAGCTATTTGTTGAGCACAGCGAAACTGGGATGAGCTTCCACTGCCTGGTTATAGGGCTAAAAATAAAAGCGTGATTCGTGTCAGGCTAGTTAGGACACATCATGACTCTATTCTGAATTTAAAGAAACAGTGCCTTTAACCTTAATATTATAACAAATATAAATGTAGAGCAGTGACAGATCATTAAAATATATTTAAACATCGCTCTTTACTCACAATTAACCGCATGTATTATGTAGGCATCATATAGGTTGATTTAAATGACGTGGTGTTAAGATCCATCACTATTCAGATCAATTGAATAGATCTGATTGATTGATAGAGGGCGCTGTTGAGGTTCGTTTTGTTCATACTGAACCCCTGTAGACAGGGCATGACTATCACCACCCTGTAAAGAAAGAAGTGGGATATATTTTTAGAGAGTTCAAAGGCAGTTGACGTTGTGGTACCCATTCATTTCCAGCATGGAATGGAGAATGTGCAATGCATGTGGAATTCAGAGTGGACACCAAATTCAGTGCTCCCGTATATCACTATTCGCAAAGCCCCTGCTGCTTCAAATTCAACAGCGTCCACTCCTCACACAGCATGCTTTGTGTTATTAGCTGGAACATCTCCATGTTATCATAGGCAATATATAAACATGTGACCTACTTATAAAGACAGTATAAGTAAAATAAATGTCTGGTAATATTCCATAAGTCTAGATTTTAAAAACATGAATTCTGACACCTCATTTCATGTGGTATTATAGGAACAGACTGGCTATATTTCAACTGGATTTCTTACTCATTGAAGCTCAGGAACTAACAAGAACTTTTTCATAACATATCGATGTAAAAGCTGTGAAAATGTCAGGGTTAGAAACTGAAGACGCTGTTTGATTTAACCAGGGATCTGGCGCATTTGTAAATCTGTTAAATAAAGCTGGCTTTGCTTGAGGCTGCAAGAACTCGCTGGCAGATTGCATCCACCTTGTTTGTTTGTTTTTTTGTTTTGTTTTTTTCAGCTAAAAAATGAATCATAAACACAGTCCAAAAACTGGTTATGACCCAGCAGTGGATTCTAAATGCCAGCTCATCCAAGCTGCCAAGTAGGGGGTTGGTCATAATTATAAATGCTATAATGGATGTATTTTTAGGTTTAAAACTGGTTCCATGGAACCAGTCTAATTGCACTTCAGACAGTCTTTAATCTGCCCACTTCCATCCTCTCCCCTTTCCCAGCAGTGCAGATTTCCTCAAGGGATTGGGAGCCACTAATCCACCTGTGAAACTCAGCATGCATCTTGTTAAGTGGCTCACTGGAGTGTCTTATTGTGTGGATTAACACAGAGTGATTCGCTCAATTCAACAATTAGTCAGTTTATTATTATTAAACTTCATTAAAAGCATGCAATATGAAAAAAGGTATTAATGTGCATAATTACCAAATTTTGGAGACACAGAGTGTGGCAGTCTTCTCTTGTAGTTCCATCATTCTTCAACAATTCTTTCTTTTTGTAACTGTTCTCCAGCACAGCTTGGTATCCTCCTGTGCCTTTTCTCTCTTGGTCACTTTTAATTTTCTAAGATTAACATACTCACAATCCATGAATTCAAAACACACATCCCCCTAATATTGATTTTTGCTACAAAAGATTACAAAATATATTGGTACAAAAGATTATAAGATTGGCACAGAAGATTACAAGACACCGACAACCTCCATATATCATGCCCTTATAGTTTTCCACAAGCTTGCCTTTACATGGAGTTAAAGAAAATACACAGACAAAGCAACATATAGAAAAACAACACAAAACAGCACCTCATGTTGTAATAACCTGTAGAAGTCAAATCCATCATTGCATGACACAGATAATTTGACAACAGCTTTATGCCTATTGTTAAAGTCAGAAAAGACTTTGATAATGCAAAGTGACATGTATCTGTACTGATGGCTTCTGTTGTTCTGCACAATCTGAGAATTTTAACAGGCATTAACACTGTTTTTTTGCAGCAGGAATTCTAAACAAACGAAACTTATGCCTCGTTTCATTGTATTGCCCGTGGTTGGAAAGTTGCCACAATTAGTTTCCCATAGCTGCACATTTCTCTGTCTCAGTTTTAACACTAATGCCATTCAGCTCTGATTTTATACCAGGCCAGAGCATCCAACAAACTTCAAAATAAAAACTTGGATTTTTTACTTTACAACAGAAGTTTTCTTGAGTAAAGCAACTTCAGCAATGTTCAGCGTTTAAGGGGTTGTTTAACGTACTACATGTGGTAGAGGTTTTATTTCATACAGTAGTTGTACATATACAAATGACAAACATGTATTATTTTTTTCTTCTAAAAATAAAGAAATAAATTATATATAATAAGGAAACATTGCTGTAGTATAGCTATTTAAATGTGGATCGTTGAAAAATAAATGACTGTTTTCAAGTTTTCAAATCACTGTGTTTCTTTGAACCAGATCCAGTATAGTGGCTAACCTTGTCGCGCTCTGAAGGTTAATTGACTGTCTAATGCAGAGTTCTGGATAAAAGATCATGCTGTGTTGCATCTTCAAGAGGTTTATTTATACTTTTAATGATTGATGATAAAGTGACATTAGGAAAGTGAAAAGATTTATGTCTTATGTGGCAACAGATAATGAGGCAGGTTTCCTTTCCACAGGCCAGGTGCAGCAAGGCTGCTGTTGGATAAATGTGATAATAAAGGCAAGCACCGGAAACCAAACAAGCAAATATAATGTATGTTAATTAATGAGTGTTGCTTATTAAATACAGTAGCATTTACACTCTGTCTGCACCATGTTCATTGTAGGAATGTTCAGTGGGCAGTCCAGAAAATAAGTGGCATTTCCTGGTCATCAATCAATGCTGACAGTATTAATCCTCGAGCCCAGGTCAAATTGGACACAATTATGGTCAAAAGACGCCATGTATTGCAATAATTATTAGACCAGTGGTTTGGCTCCTAGGTCCTTGTTTAAATAATTATATCACAGTGGGGGGCTGATGCCCATCAAGTTCAAAATGGCAAAGGTTATGTATGGGTGCATATTATTCTTAACAAGACATATCCATCACCTTCAACGTACAGTCGTTGTAAAGTCAAGGTTCATTGGAGTTTCTGATTTGCACAGATTACCCTTGATGTGCGGGTTCTGAACTTCCCTGAGTAATATCCAGCTTTCCTCCATCCAAAAATTGTTTATGTTTGTTGGTATTCGGAATGTGTTCCTCAATGTACTGGTGGTGCCTCACAGTTGATTTAATTTACCTGCACCTCTCTCATGATTCAAGGCAGCACTGGATTCTGAACTCTTAACTGCCTGGGCTCAAAGCTCTACATCACTTAGCGTGAGTATTGCTTTCTCACTGGACAACAAGTGATTTTAACTCATTCCAGCCTATTCCGGCTGTCTGAACTTCAGCTCCTTTAAAATATATGGAGGATTAATCTGAGATACAGGTCAAATAAAGTGTCATATTGTGTCTCAGTGCAAACTGAAGGGTTTGAAGTGGCAAACACGCAGATAGGTTTAATCGAGGAAAACTCCTTTATTTTCCCATCAATGCTGTCCTTATAATAGTGACTGTTTCACAATTAGTTATAATATGACTCGATTAGGTTCAGGAGTATATTAACATGATAACAGAACTGTTGCACTGTATAGTATAAGGCTCACATGTAGGGATACAGCACACAGTTACTCAACTGTAGGCTATCATTGTGCAATGAAAAGCATTGATTATTTTTTTTTTATATTGTTACATTTGCTGGGGTGGATTATTGTCAGAGACTATTATGTAAGATTCAATATTTTGTAAATGATTAAATAAGAATGATTGTAAAAAAGTAATAATAATAATAATAATAATAATAATAATAATAATAATAATAATAATAATAATCTGCTTTCACAGATGAGTCACCTTGCAAGAATAACATAAAAATCCATTAAAATTTACATTTGTTTTGTTTATTTGTTCAATAGTTATTTGGACAACATGCGTCAAAACCTAATGAGAATAGAAAGATCCTTTAAAGTTTATGATTGGTATCACAAATATGTGATATTTGGTAAAGAGTTCTAAGGCCTGTCATGAATATTTTGGTGGGAAGTTTAGGAGGTTTTGTACCCCATCCTGCCTGGGATGATGAAAACAGCGTGATTTCCCAGAACTTAAGCAAGCGCTTTGTACAGATTCCCAGCTTTCTGGCCTGGAACTGGGACTTTCCAGTGAAGATCTATGAAGCATGCCTTCAGTCACTAACCAAAGGGCAGACATTAACCAGCACTAGCTGAGTGGGAGCTCCCCCACTCGCCGCGTCTCCCAGGGTGACCCGGCTGAGTAGGAATGGAGGTCACATGATTCTCGGAAACAGGTTGACTTCAATCCAACACCAGGGGGAAAAAAAAGAATATATCTATAAAACAAATACAAAAGTTAGTGTTACATGTTACTGCAATACTGACTGATTGTGAGATAAACTACTTACAAAACATTGTAACCAGTATTTTTAGAAGAAGACAGGAAAACCTATTACCAGTATGGGGGGGTCAACATTATTGGAAAGTGACCATTATTGGAAGGCAGGGGGAAATACACGAATTGCTTTGAACTGGTAAAACATTTAAGGCTTTTTTTTTTGTTGATAAGTGTGTGTGAACTTCAGAACAGCAATCATTTAGCATTTCAAAACAGTGCTCTTGGTTTTCAATAGGAAATGATTGCATTGTACTTGAGAATCATTCAGGTTAGTTCACACAGTAATAGCTCAGATCTTCATTCTCTATTCGCTAGAGGCAAGCACTTGCTTTTGTTTTGCCTCCCACTCCTCCCCTTTCTCTTCCCAGGCACTGGGTTGTTTCTACATCATATAGCTGCCTCTTTTGAACACCAGAAGGTCAGCCCCACCTCTTTGCATCTCCCTCTGACTATTATATAATTGGCTGACTGTTTGTGATGAGCTGCTCCCCCCCTCCTCCATCCGAGTGCCAAATAGACGTTATTAACCCTCCCGCTCTCCCTGTCCCTCTCTCTCCTCGGTTCCCCGAGGAGAATTTGCTCAGCGTTTCGTTCCTTGCTGGCAAAGGCAGCGTCATTGCTCAGGTTGCAACAGCAGAAGCAGCAGGAGCAGAATCCATTTTAATCTGCACAGAATCTCGCCTTGCAGCCAGGTTGCGTGCTCTTCTTCTTGCATGCAGTAAATTGTAACAGGGAGCAGTGTCTCTAATCATCCCAGACAGCCAATTCTGCTCTCTCTGTGATGCACTGAGATGGTACACCAGGAGAGCTGTGCATATCAGGTAAGGTATCTGTTTCTGACAAGTTGATTGGTGCCTTTTTTAAAAGTCTTTATTTGTTTATTTATTTTTCTGTTTAATACTGTTTTGGTGTGCCTGCTTTTTCCTGTTACATGTATTTTTCTTTTAATTGCTAGAGCTATAGATAAATGTCTGCACACAATCAACCATATGACATTTAAATTATAGTTGTGGATCATTACACTATGGGTAGATGACATACACTAATGAACGTGTTGTCAAGTGTTGTTCAGTTGGATGCATTAAAGAGGAAATCACTAATATCTGTGTGTTATATAACAAAATGTTTATTGAAAGCCTTGAGAATGAATCACAATAAGGATCAATAGAAAACATGAATTGTGTTCAAATATTGATGGAGATGTTAATATATATGTGATTATATTATACCTGTTTGCACATGCATAGCATTGTTAATGTATTTGATTTTTGGGTATGCAGTCTGGAGCAAACCTGACTGAGAAGATGTCAATCACCAGCTCCACTATTATCCTGCAGTAACGAAAGAGATTAGAGTTTTTATTAAGGGTTAGTCTTGGGAAGAATTCCAGTTACATAAATTACTTCCACTGGTGATTTATTTTTAAATAATAAAGGGGATCTGGGCATAACCTTTAATGAGCTTTACAAATGGCTTTACAACAAAAAAGATAAAGATAATTTGAGATGATTTCTTTCTTGACTAGACTGAAAACTTGACATAATAATGGGTGCGTGAGTGTGTGTGTGTGTGTGTGTGTGTTTGTTTGTGTATGTGCGTGTGCATGTGCATGTGCATGTGCATGTGTGTTTGGAGTTTACATAAATAACTTTATTGAAATCTTCCTCTAAGGTGTTGCCAAGGTGCTTTTCCTTTACTGAAATGAATACGTCTGACAGGGGAAACGAAGAAATAATAAAAAAGAAAACTCAGGAAAGCCAGTGTACCTGACAACTACAGTTCTCTAGGGACTCTTAAATTAGTCCAGTGTCAGGGCAACAGCTATATATATATATATATATATATATATATATATATATATATATATATATATATATATATATATATATATATATATATATATATACATACACACATCCCTTTATTCCACTGGGTTGATGCTGAGAGTCTTTAAACTGTACATGGTTTTTTGCTGTATAAAAACTCATAAAACCTGTATTACCATTGTGGCTTTTTTATTATTGTAGGTCTGCTTGATACAGTGGTTTGTCGCAAGCTGTAGCATAATAAAGAACTGACCACCGTTTTTCCACTTCAATTATTTAAAAATAATCACTTAGATCAGAGGACTCAGAGGAGAAACACACTGAACACAGTAATACAAGTCTCCAGATACTGTGAAAATGGATTGCCTGAACACTGGCCCATATTTCATGAGCCTGAAGGGGGGTGGCAATGGGAAATGTATCACTTTTCATTCCATTAGTAGCATGAAACTGTAGCTCTGTCCAGTCCGAGTAAGGGAATACTGTGCTGGTTTACTCTCCTCTGGTGGAATGTGCTGCATGATTAGGCATACCAATATCTGACACCTGGAATGATGATCAATACGTGTAATAGAGCAAATCAATTACTGTACGATATGGGATATGTTTGATCTGTGGTCATTTAAACCCTCTGCTGACTGTTGAAACTGAAAGGTACAAAGAGTAAAAGAAATACTGTCTCCAGTGCTAATAAAGAAACACTTTCACCTCAGCACATCTACCAAGATAAAAAAATGCATTGTTTTGTCAGCAAGACAGTTTGATCTCAAATGTTGTGGTCAGTATTTAGATCTTCCATTATTTAGAACAATAAAATAGAGCCCAGATTATACAGAGCAGTACAGTGCTTGCACAGATGCTGCCGAGGTCCCTCAAATATTTCCATCAGTGGTACAACAATGAGAGTTTAAAATGACTGCGGTGGGGTCTGCTCACACAATGTGCTGTTGACAGCAAGTGTCAGATTGCTTTCACATCAAAGACCAGGCGTTTACTGTAAAGGCTGTGTTTTTCTATTCAGGCTAGCTTAGCCTTAGAGTCCTGCATCGCTGTTAGGACATTTTATGCATTTTTCTAAGGGCGGCTGTGAATCCTTTATCAAGACACATGTTATTTAAAAGAGGATATAAAAACAACTGTCTTGTTGCTGCTCATAAAATTTTTTAATAATAAATAATCTTTGAATAGCACCTTTCATAGTGGACACTTACACGATACAAGACTAGGGTGTGTGAACTGTGCATCAGCTACAGAGTCACTTACAACAACAGCTCACCTGAAAAACAGAGCACAAGGAGGTTAAGTGACTTACGCAGCGTCACACATTTCAAGTTTTCTTAGGAATCAGGTGGGTCCTGTCCAAACTTGACCTAGCTCTTCCGTAGACTCCATTTAAATAGTCTCTGTTTCATTTTCTTCATGCTTTGTGGATAACCCCACTGTGGTCTGTGTTAGCACAGATAACAATTATATCGTGGAGTGTGGAGAAAAGCTTTCTCCCGATTTTGATGCTGGTCCTTAAAAATAAAAATAATAGCGGTTTTGTGGGCTGCCAAGCATATTTTATTACAGAGGAAGCTACTATATTTAGTGTACAATGAGTCCTTCTCGCTCAGCACAGATGTTTCATTGTTACTCTAGGTTATAAAATAGCTTTTTGTGTTTTGAACTGTACAGCAAGTATACTTCCAAAACCATTTGCTAAAGGAAAAAAAAAATACCAAGCCTCTGAATGCCTCTTTGTGACATTGTGGCTATATTTATACCATCCACTGAAATGATTTAAATGGTGCATTTATATTCAAATTACAGGTCAACCACTTACTAGTTAGAAAATACAGAACACATTAATCAGACTTTAAGGTTTATATGTAATATATTGCTGCTATGTGATGGATGAATCAGCATGTTGAATCTAATGCATAGAGCCTTCATCCAGTGATTCTATTAGGAAAATGTTGTGTATAATCAAGTGTTGGCTACAAAAACTGTTTGGCAAAATAGGGACTGTACAGTAGACTAAATGGATATATTTAGTCAGAACATCACTTGGCAGCTAGAAATCCCTTAGCAATTCTCTATTTTATTTTGATTCTGTGATATAATATGGCAATTTCATATGATTCTTAAAATGGGGTACCATAAAGTATTTCTTACTCTGAAAAAAAACCAAAACATTTTAGTCCATGAAGATCACGTCATCAAAAAATTTACAGTACATCATCTCCATATTAATGATTGCTAACCGCACTTTTTTTTTTTTTTTTTTTTTAAACTGTACTGTAATAGGTTGGGAAATCAAATTCTCAGAGCTGAAGCTTTAAAAGCCTGCTTAATGTATTGTCACAGAAAGTATAGTAACATAAAATGTAACCGAAATTTTAACAGAGAAGCTTGTGCTGTTATAGGATTCGATAAACTGTGAGTGACAGTTTGACTGAGGCGAAGGTAAGTGCTCATTATTTTGTAACTGGAGATGCAATATGCATGCAGTAACTGAAGAATGTGGACTGCATGCTATGTATTCTATAATTTATGACATGTTAAACAGTATAGAATTTGATTTAACTAAATATGAGCTTTTTCTGTCATTTTCAGTAAGCAACAAACAACCAAAGAGTATGTTGTTGTTGTTGAAATAGTGGACGTTTCAATTAAAAGTCAAATTGACTGTAGGGAGGTTGTGAATAGGTAGGAAGCACTCAGTAAAACTACAGTAAAGCACAAAGCAGAGTTAGTAACCACTTCTCCCCACTCAAAAGGATGAAATCTGAAAGCATTTTTTGTTCTGTGTGACTAATGTAGTTCACAGGTTGCTCTTCCTCCTACATCAGTGCTCATTGAGTCAGCAATGATTTCAGCTCTAGATGAAGTCAGACTTCATTATACGGTACCAACGCAGCGTCCCCTTTGGGAGGAAGAGAGTGGGGCTTCAAGCTGCCAGGGTAAAATGCG
Organism: Polyodon spathula; assembly: GCF_017654505.1. NCBI lineage: Eukaryota > Metazoa > Chordata > Actinopteri > Acipenseriformes > Polyodontidae > Polyodon > Polyodon spathula. The sequence continues at coordinate 35,622,857 of NC_054547.1, read as the reverse complement.
ATCTGAAAGGAACTAAGCGCTCCTCGCTCACTCAGTTGTTTCGATGTCACCTTAGCGCTAAACTCAAAGGATCTTGGGAAACGGTTATTCTAGATTTAAATTAATTACTGAAAAGACAAAAAGTGGGTCAGAATTTGAATCTAATTCCAGAACTCTTGTCTTTTGCGTTCAGACCACAGCTCCGTTGAGGTTTGATCTGATAATCGGAGCTGGAGTTTGTTGGGACTCGTCTGATTTGCTGTGCTCCTTTTGTCTGTGGCGGTTGTACGGCGCTTTCTGATGGAGTAGATGGACAGATAAGCCGATCTGCTGTCTAAATAATCCAGCTGGATCAGCTGTGAAAGCAACTGTATTTCCTGTTTGTGTTTTTTAACAATAATGAAGAACATGTTTTAGCTTGTTCTTGGTTGGGGTATGGAGAATAGCAGGTTATAGTTCTGATGAAAATAATTTACAGTAGGTTGTTAAAATGTGTCCACCATTTCGATTTACTGTACTTTTCAGGATGGCCTTTTTCAGCTTGCTGTGTGTGTATGCACATCACTTGGAGTGAGTTAAGTGAGACATATCTTGAGAAAAGAGACTATAAGTTGTATTCTGCAGCTCTATTAAGCCTGGAACAGTTGTGCCTCGTGGAAGTCCATCAAGTTGTAGATTTCAGGACATTTGAGGGTTTATTGATCACATTCCAATGTTTTATTACCATGTGCTAAGATTAGTTATTTTCAAGCTAAGTAAGGGCTAAATAACGGCACCAGATGTAGTTCAAGTCTCCTGAAGGAGATATGTTTAGTGTTATCTTTGACATGATTCACTAAAACAAAGAATGTAAGGAATGCGAAAACAAAACAAAGGTAACTGTCCCTCGCTAGCACACTTATTCCCCCAGGGCAGAATGTCCCAAGCACAATCTACAGATTTTTCTTTTTATGTTCATTGTTTTAGCTTTTACTGTTGTCCCCTGGTAAACTGTTCCACATTTTTATTAAAAAAAAAAAAACTTTTACTCCACTCCTCTCAGTGCTAAGTTTTGAAATAACTTTCAGACTTCCAAAGACCATCATTCCAGCTCAAAGGGCTTTAGTAAGACAGGAGACTGACCTGCCCTTTCACTCCAGATCAGAGAATTCCTAACAGGTCAGGGCAGGGGCACTTAACTGAAGCTGTTGCTGTCTTCACCGCTCACTTAGATTTTCCAGCTCTGTTACGGTATTCATTTGCTGGTTGCCAGACTATACATACAAGTGAGCCATTTATTTACATACATGCACTACATTTTATTATACATCTGAAAATAAAGTGGGATTTCAAGGTGTTTGTGAAGTAGATGGCAGTGCCCTGTTTCTGACAGAGTGCAGTTGATTTAGCATACAGCAATACTCAAGGCTATAGTTAATTTCTTTCTGGCATATTGAATGTTTTGAAACAGCCTGAAACATTTTAAATCGAAAAAGTGGTGACAGTCTCAGCGCACTTGAATAATGCTGCCAGTGAGTAACCCTGTTAACATTTCTGGTCGTGCACTTGTAAATATGCATGTGAGAGAAATAAATCTTCCACTAGGAGACAGTGTGCCAGTTACAGTTAGCTCAAAAGAATATGACTGATAAAATACATCCTCCATTTCAAGTAAACCCTTAAAACCTGCAGGAACTCCACACTGTATCAATCTGTGCAGACTAAAAGCCTCTGTCATTTTGCTTTGGAAATTAGGTATGGTCTGGGTAAGATAAGGCTTCAGACTCCTGAGTTGATTATATTTCTCCAGGGCCCTCGGGGAACAGAACAGTCATGCACATTGCAAAATTTCAATGTTTATTTGTGCTGCAGCTTCCCACGGATGGGCAGGTGCCTTACATTTTTGCTTACTTTGGCTGTATCATCCAGACATAGATTATTTCACTGGTCACATGAGACAGGTCTGTGCTACCCTGGCAATTGCTACTAGCTGGTTGCTTAGCTATTTTTATCCTCCAGTAACAGCAGTAACCCACACTGCCTGCTTGTCTAGCTGTGAATTCTGGCTGTAATCAGCTAGCCCGGGCTCAATGTGAGTCTTTTCCTTTATTAGGAACAATCTGCATTGTGTTTAGTTGGAGATTGGGGCAAAATCTGTGGTAAGGAAGGTGTAAGATGATTGTGGGAAGACGGGGTCCCTGACAGGCCTGAGCACCAGGAAAGGTGTTGATTTCTAACTGCCCAAAGCTGCAGCTGTCAGAGCGCCGGGGTGTGAGAAAATCAAGAGAACAAACACTGGAAATGAGCCTCGCCCTCCCACCCAAACGGACGGCAGATGAATCCATAGCTCGTCATCAAAAGCCAAAAGGACCGGGAGATATGTGAAGTAGCCTTCTTGTTTTTATAGCAGCAGTGGAGTTACCTCATACTCTGCGTGGGCTGAGTGTTCATGTGGCATTATAAAGAGCAGCCCTATGAATATGGACTGTGATGGAGTGGATGATGTCATCAGTAGTGCATCCTGTCTGAATCTGGTGGATAATTACAAAAAGGTAAGAGAGCCCTAGCAACAGAATATAGCAATGCACAAAAAAACTTTTTTTGTTGTTTGTTTTGTTTTTTTGGAGGAGGCACTTAGCACAATACACCCTGTTAGTAGGATTTGTAAGAGGCGTTTTTCTAACATTGTGGAAAATGTGAGCCGCTTACTATTTTCACCCTGTTTAGTTTTTGAACAAGCACAGCACTATTAAAAACGAAGCTATGAATTAAAGCTGTTGTGTTCTACACTTTCTCTTGCAAGACAGGATTTCAGTTTCTTTAATCACTAGATATCTAGAGGCCACCTTTTCTCATCAGCATTAAAGGGTCACAGCATTAGCCCTGTTGTTACAGACCATGACCAATATGCCAGTGTCCAGTATCACAAGCTGTCTCAGAATAGTGTATATTTCAGTGTAATGCTCTAACAGACACTTTAAAACTTCTCTAAAGTTAACTGTTTAATGCCATTTGGAGGTTATCTCGGATGTATTGTTTGCTTGTTTGCTTCTAACTAGTATTGCATGTTGACACTCTATTGATGGTTACACCTTGTATTTAAATGCAATGTCTTTTAGTCCGTATTCGTTTGTCTTTTGCTCTTACAAGAAACCTAGATAGACATTGTAACAATGATACAGCAGTGATAAACTGATCATGCCTTTTACTCATTATGAGGCATTTGTGAAACAACATGTTTGTTCTGAGATTAAGGGCTACAAGAACCATTGCATAGTTTAACAATGACATGGCTGGTGGACTCCTCACAAAAGTCAAATGTTTTGTGTTTGCTTTAGACCACCCACAGGCTTAGACTGACCAAGTGAGATAAACTCAGACCTTTCACTGTATTGTGTTTGAGAAACAGAGTCTGTTTGAGGTTGTCTGTTTCATAGCGTGAAGTCTTTCTATCTATGGCCTGCCAGTTAACTTCATCCCAAAATAAATAGCAGATCAAGACTTGCAGGCATTCCTGTCTCTGCACTTTATTTAAACCCAGGGGATCGAAGGTCAGTGTCCTTAATAGGAAACCTGTCCTCCACCCATTCCTGTCGCCAAACAGCAAGGTGCTGTTAAACTTAGCCAGAAAACAGGAAAACTGAATGGAACAAAATTTCCCAGCAGAAGAAGAGATTGTACAGAAGCAGATAAACTGATTTGGTTCAGTGCTGAGAACCAGTGAATTTGCACACCCCAAGCGGCCCTCGTATCCACGCATGAGGAGCCAGCATAACAGCAGTGCAATCCAGTCTGTGGCGTCCTGGTTTATCATGACAGAACATCACACCATTCTGCTGAGATATTGGAGCCTGTCGGAAACTCTGTATTCACAACGTGTTGCCGGGTTCTGTTGCTAATCCGTTCATAGAAAAATGCAGAGGTTTATTTTGATTTTTTTTTTTACTGCCAGTGCTGTCAATAAAGAGAGCATATAACTTTCTATTGGAAGAGTTAATCATACTACTAATATAAGGTTTAAGCAACTGATTTAGCCATCCCTAATAAGACAAGGATGTCCTGGTCCTCACTCTTTCAGATACGGTCCACTGGGGCCAGTTTTTCAAAATGTAATCTGGATCACAGTGATCCAGATTTTGTAATCCTGTATTTTGTGATTGAGATTCCTTTTCACAAAAATAAATAAATAAATAAATAGATAGATATATTTGTAATCGGAATTATTTGTAATCTGGATAAAAAATAATCCAGCAGTGACATTTTCTGAAAAAAACTGATCAAAGTGATCCAGATAATAAAAGTAACCTTGATCGCAAATTATGGGATTACAAAATTCGGATCACTTTGAAAAACTGTCCACAGGTCTAGTAATCTGTGGTTCCACAAATCACCAAAAATAACATTACAATCCTTATGGAGTTTAAACCTAAGGATTAGACTGCCCTTGTAAATCCACTCAGTTTAAGACAACATGTCAGGATCCATGCAGTATATACTTGCAGTCAAAACATTGGCACATTGTATGAAGTGAAAGCACTGGTAAACATGCTGCCTTGGGTTAGCATTGAATCATTGGTAGTTGTGTTGTTTTTGGCAAGTGTCCCCTGATCAAGGTTTGAAGTAGTTTGTGATTTTAGTTTGTGGTTTTCGGCGGATTACTGATTAACACATTAAGGTGTTTTGTTCAGTACTTCTTTGATTGCCCATCCTGTGTTCCCTTAATGTGTTCTAGACCAGCGTTAACATGCTGTCAGCCCTGTCACTTTCACATGTGCACTTGTTCACCCAGAAGTTGTTTGGTGCAAAGCATAGCTGGTTATTGCTTTTACCGACAGGAAATGCAAAAAAGCTCTTCAAGCACTTAAGTATAGCCCTACTAAAGTGTATATCTTTTCAAAACACTAACTGCACACAGTGTCCCCTCATTATAAGACAGTCATGGCTTCTGTTTGCCCCATAATGGCTTTCCTCTAGCACTTGCATTCTCTGAACACAAATAGCCTCTTAAAATGGGGGAGCATTGCTTTTTGTGTTTTTTTTTTTTTGTCTCTTGTTCTAAAGTATAATTACTTAACCAAAAAGTTGTGCATTAACTGTTGGAATGGTAGAAATCACTGCCTGTACTTGGGCAGGATAAGCTAACATTTTGACCAGATTCATCTAATTCAATTTGAAAAGTCGGAAACAGAAATATAGAAGAACTGGAAACATATATTATCTTTACCCGCCCTTCCTTTTCCACCACTGAGAGGAAACCTGTGTCTCTTCCATTGTTTAGTTTACAAGATTCAGCAACAGTGGAGGTCCTTTAGGAATCCTATATTCATCCTATAGGAAGCATTGATAATATCACTACTATAGTATTGACAACTAATTCATATTGTGTGTCTCTTGCAGTAATATTGTATCCTGATTTATCTAACTAGTTCTTCATTTATTGAATTCCTGGAGCACCTTCCTCTTAACTGGGATGATCCCGGGAAAACAGGGACAAATGGCAACCCTAGATAATAATTAAGCAAACAGACAACAAGGCAAAATGAGTAAGTGTATGTAATGTTATTAAACATGTACCTGTAATCAGCAGCAGTCAGACATATACTGAAGTGTATTTAAACATAGAAAAAACACATTGTGCAGACTAGTATTGGGATTCAATCACAGTGTAGAGAAATTCTAAGCAGCTGGTAAGGCAGGACCTTAATAAAAAGCACCCCCTGCTGCTTTGCTGGGAAGCAGAATTCTTCCTTGAAACAACAGATTATTAACATTGCCTGCAGTGTAATGTGATTATGCGGGCGTGTCATTTTTGCACAACTTACGTAAGGCTGCATAATCAGCGGTTTCTCACAAACTTCTCAAAATATCCTCCAAATAGTGTCATTCAAAAGTTACTTTTCTTTTTTTGTTTGTTTTTGTGCAGAAAGGGCAGTGTCAGCCATGGGTAGCTTTCTGTACTGCAGGACCTAGAAATTAAACTAGGAAATGAGACTTGAGAATTAAATGAACAGTCAGACAATAATTTTTTATAAAAAAAAAAAAAAAGAAAATAGCAAATCATTTCCACTCTGAAGGTTCTCCTTATTCAAGTTTAGTGTTAAGCATGCATAGCAGATTTGAAACCAGAAGGTAAATGAAGAAATATCTACATCTGAAAGACCACAATCTACTGTGGTATACCTGTGTGATTTAATAGCAAGTCAACAGACACGAGCATTTTAATAAGAGCTGATAGCAATTCGCTATCTACAAGAGCTGATAGCAATTCGCTATCTACTGCTCGAGTGAAATAAACAAATAAAGAAGCGATAACCCTGAAGTGGTTTGTGAGGTAATGTGTGTGATAGTTGACTGAAGCAGCTGCTGTTTTGAGTGCCTGTGACAGTGCTGCGTTCGTGTTCCATGTAGAGCTTTGTGCCAAGCTTCTGGTCCCTTCTGATTGTTACCGCTAGCGATGCCACCAGGAATCAATAAGTGGGCTCCATTTCTGCTCATCTGTGAACAGGGATTATGCTAATTGCCCCAGAGCAGACAAGGTGGCATCATTTTTCTTTTTTTTAAATTGCACAATTACAATAAAAAATCGAACAGAATTGAATGGAGTTTCTTTTAAGGTACTGGGTGAGTGTGTGTATCTGTTATATGTTTATTCATATTGAAAGAATTGAAATAGCAGATGAATTACAGAGCTGGTGTCATTGGAAATGTCATGGCCAATGTCTGGGGATACCTAAAATCACTGTGGGGTTCGTGTGCACAAGCTTGCGTATAAGGGATTATTTTGAACAGCAGACCTTGACTGAAGTCATTGTGAATGGTCTGCCAGGCAGGTGTAACTAAAGGGTAAAAAGCAGCCAGCTCTGTATTTCCTGGTGGATCGTTTGCTTAACTTGCTGTCCAGTTGTCTGTTTGCTCAAGAACAGTTGGTGGGTTATCTGTTCTGCTTCTTCATGCAGTTTCTAGCTGTGGTGATATGGCACCATGCCTTTTATCCACTCCAGACAGTAGCTGCTGGGGTAGGTGTATCCCTACTGCTGTATATAGCAGCAATCTAGAGAAGCTTAGTCCGGATACTCTAGCACAACCTATTGAGTCAGAATCTGGGGCTATATGAAGCATGAATCCACCTGTGAGTGTGGCAAACTCACAGTTTTATGAGTGCATACAGTGGAGGTAGATCATGGTGATTTACCTTCTTGTGCTACTTTTAGCTTTGAAATTACAGCTCTGTCTACAGCCTGTGTCTTCTGTGTAGCTTCATGTAAATCACATCGCCATCAAAACAGCTTCAAATCCCAAGGCAATGAATGATCTGCTTTCAAATTGAATTCAAGCCATCCACTGGAAGCATCAGTCAAGTTATAGTTTTAAATTGATAACCTGACAGCTTGTGTAATTAGCCACTATTGGTCTGAAACAGTAGCTGATATTATTTTTCATGTATGAGAGTTGCATGCTCTACTGAGCATTACCATTTATTTTCTTGTGCTAAAATGACTCCAGTCTTTGCACAAGAACTGTGGCACACGATAGTAGCAGGCAGCAGATTGAAAGAGTTTGGAATGTGGCTGGCGATTGCCTGCACTGGTTAATAGAGTCTGCTCTGTTGTTGAATACAGTTTAGCCAACCACTTTCCCTGCTGCTGTTTATATGCCAGTGACATGACTTTACCTTTGAGTGAACCTCAACCTTGCTCCCCGTCCCCAGAGGCCCCCTGTCTCACAGTATTGTCTGAACGTCTCCATAATGTTGTGCTTTACCAGAGAAAGGGACCATGTTGTAAAATTGACAAATAAATCATCATTTTAGTAGGAACTGTCATCAGCAGTATATTTACCAATGTAAAATCTATTTATTTAGATACTTAAGGTTTTGTTTATTCACTGATGTGAAGTAACAAATGTTAATTTAATGAGCAGCAAAGGATATTAAAAAAAAAAAAAAACGTTTTGTTCAGACACTTGCTGCATTTTAACTAAAACCAAGATAGTCTGGCACTTTAGCTGCACTTTGAGGCTTTGTTTAACTGACTTGTAAGACATTCATCAGTCATGAGGTGACTGAACGTAAACAATGTTGTTCTAGGATTAACCATGTGACCAGAGCCAAGGTTTTTTTTTTTTTTTTTTTTTCCCTAATTGCTCCAAGGGCAAGAGGTTGAAAGTCATTTCATACTCTTTGAAATTAGTTTGACCTCTGCTAAATGGATGCCTCTTGTTAAACGCTATAGAAAGACCAATGTCCATTAGTGAAGATAAAAAACTCATAAAGCACCCATTGCTTCAGGTCTTTCTTCTTCTGGAAAAAGCATTAGTAATAGTAACGGTAGAGACCCATCTCAATGCAGTGTTGTCTTCTTGGAAAGATCTTCATTCCCACATGCCAGCACATGTAAATTGACGCCTACCTTCTTGAAACTGTCAC